>NW_015374115.1:1316706-1365628 GCF_001272555.1 Dufourea novaeangliae | reverse complement strand
TCCGAGCAACGTCCTCTTATCTTCATCGACCGATCGAATCTATCACGAGGATGCAGGAAGAACGTTTTCTACTAGTCTTTAAATGGATAAACCGATACCGCCAAGGTATCGATACTTTTACTGATAACTTGCATGGAAAAAAAGTATCGATATCTACTTACTAGTTATCAAAAGTATCGATGGAAAATGAATACAAAGTTCTTTTTTATTAATATAAGATATTTTAACCAGATTTGCGCAGAACTTTATTCGAATAATACATAATGAAAAGCTGTAGTATCTAAGGCCGTCATCCTGAGCTTTAAACAGTAAATGAGATTAAATAATTGTTTGTTAAATGTCAACTCATTCAGGAAGAAGTATTATTTCGTTATAAATATTAACGAAGTAATATAACGGGACGACAACCACCTTTACATACATTAGCTTCCATATCGATTACTCGGTCCATTCGATACGAGTACCCTTTTTCGATACCGAGTATATATCGCAACCGAAAGTATCGATACTAAAAATACTCGGTATTGAAACCGAATGTATCGATTATTTACTTGGATCGGTTCATCGCTAGATTCGAGTACTTTTCTTCGATACCGAATATACATCGCAACCGAAAGTATCGATACTAAAAATACTGGGTATCGAAACCGAAAGTGTCGATTATTTACCTGTATTTACTTGGATCGGTTCATCACTAGATTCGAGTACTTTTCTTCGATACCGAATATACATCGCAACCGAAAGTATCGATACTAAAAATACTGGGTATCGAAACCGAAAGTGTCGATTATTTACCTGTATTTACTTGGTTTGGTTCATCCCTATAGTCCTCTTCGTATTTTCCCGAAGAGGGTCGCGAAAATAATACATATATCTCCGTGTCTTGAAACGAACGTACTCAACCTTTGCTCGTGATCTACGTGTATTAATTAACATTTTACATAACATTATGTCCGTTAGCGTGTGTGTCGTAACAGGCCGACCACCGATGAGTTTGTCACCGGAGCGGTATTATGAAATCCGGTTAAATGTATGCGCGTTCCTGCTCTCGCGTGTTAATTCCCCGTCACACCCCGGGGTGGTGTTTCGACATTGAGATCGGGCTTTCGACGGTGCTCCCGGCATTGTCGTAACTGCGAGGATTTGATTTTGTGGGATCGAAATTTCCGATGTTTTTATCCCGATCCTCGATCGGGCACGAATTATCAATATCTCCTGGAAAAATTGCTCTTTCAAGTTAGCAGACTCCTTGCTTCGTGGAGGTTCATCCTATCGACGATTGGTCCCTTTGGTACCCGTTTCCTAATTGGCCCAGTTTGCAGTTAGGGGAGACCCGCCTAAAACCTGGTTCCTGGGTAAAATTGGTATACCTGCTATTATTTTCAATTTTTCTTAGCACGTTACAGGCCACGTACTCGCGGTCATTCGCATCAGTTCGTCGACAAACGCCGATCCCGATACACGTGTGCTTAATAGGGCTGTGATGTTAAGTGTATTGATCAATTTTCCATCATTTGAATATTTTACAACTACTGACAGTGTTAAGTAACTACATTTTGGTATAGTGTTTTGCTGTTTGTCGTGTATTATAATGTAAATAGACTGTGGTAAAGTGGTTAAACATCTTAAGAATTGGATGGATTCCATTGCCATAGATTCTAGGGGTGAGTATAGTTTTTTGGATTTGTCCTGAAAAGTTAGATTTATGTTTATTTATTTATTTATTTACACATGGGTATATAACTCTTTTTAGTACAGCTAATATTTGGGTCAAGAGATTTACCCTGCTTTCCGACCGTAGAATGTCATTTGGAATCATTAACTTATAGGTTATATTACATTTATAGGTTATATTACAAACCTGAAGCTGCAATGTAGCATTGTATTGTATAATTTAATTTTTTTCCGTTAGATGGACACATTCTCGAAAATAATACTTAGAAATTGTTTAATGAATATTCGTTTTCGTTTATAAACGATTTCTTCTTGAATTTTCCTGTTTTCCTAACATCCAAAAAACAACTATACAAGCAATATTTTTTAGTTTGAAAGAAATAATTAACGTCGGAAAGGGTTAATAAACCACAAATTCAACAATTTCTCTCTTATATTATTAATGTAAATTATATTCTTAGACTATACCGGTTTTACTCCCAGTCTCTCCTTCGATTTCAATTTCCCCCCACCAGAGATCGATATTCAAAAGTGATAGGAAAAAAAAAAAAAAAAAAAAAAAAAGGAACACCGTATAAATTCCTGGATTGTAATTTCGTAACCACCCGATGATCAAGAATTCGACTCTCTCGAGTTGTAACCATAAATCCGAAGTTAATGGCTCTAAAAGCGCGGAGATCGTTAAAATCTGTTTATGATTCGCCGACTGAGGGGGAAATTTTTCGCGGGTTTTCTTTTTCATTCAGAAAAACTGCACCGCTTGACGGTCGCCACGTGTGTCCCCCCCCCCCCCTCGAACCATAAACGGACATAACCAGACAACTTGAACTCCTCCTCGGATGCTTCAGGCCCCCGCAGAGGTAGTGCATCCCATTTACATTCCAAAGGTTGTCAGTAGGTCGGACATTTTACCTGCTCCAAAGATCGAAAGACACGGCAAAAACATCGCGCTTTGTCCCCTACCGTGGCATATAATGTACGAAATACATCACGGTGCTCGAATTAGTGATGTCGATATATTTGAATTGTATCGATATTTAGTATCGATACGTATTGATACCCCGAGTATCGTTGCACATATATGTCGAGAATAAAGTACTGATATTATCGGTATCGGTACTTACAATTCAATTAGGAATAATAAAATCCAAAAATGAAAATAAATTATTTATTTAGGCAGATTCTCAGGTAGCAGTGTGGAATTGGAATCGAGCACTCGCAAGCTTTGTGGAATGCTCGCGATTGGTCCATTTTCCTTATAATTTGTTACGTTACGAAATTTCGATATTTATGAGTTAAGTATCGATACTGAAATATATCATCACGAGGATCCAGGAAGAACGTTCTCTACTCGTCCTTAAATGGATAAACCGATACCGTCAAGGTATCGATACTTTTACTCATTACTTGTATCGAAAAATAGTTTCGATATCTACTCGGTATCGTATCAAAAGTATCGATGGAAAATGAATACAAAGTTCTTTTTTATTAATGCAAAATATTTTAACCACATTAAATTTCGAGATGAAAAAAAAAAAAACAAAAATAATATCGAGGCGAAAAACGTTCGTGTTCCGGAACACTGTACTGAAAGAAGGTCGCCAGATAATACCTACTACTAACGATGATACTGTTGCTTTTCTAGCCGCACACGTGACTTCTGTTCGCGACCGTTAATCCCTATTTACACCGTCTCGTTTCGCCGATAACTTATGCAAACGCGCGGATCGTTCGTTTCACGGAACGCGAATTGTAGATACATTGAATCGCGACACGTTTCTGTGCGCGTGAACGTTCGGCGGCCTCGCCGGGGTTCTCTTGTTCGCGGAAATACGCGTAAATCGAGATCGAACCGACGAGATAAACAGGAAACCACGGGGACAAGCTTTTCAGTGTCCTTTATCCTTTATTTCGATTATCCGCGTAACCACTTGACGCTCACATGGTTTCTTTTTTTTTTTTTTCAACGAAATCACGATTGGACCCGGATTTAATTCGGATCTACGCATTGAAAGTGGTTAATCATTGTATTTTTTCCGAATATGTCGTGGAAGTTGTGACGCAGATTCTCTTCTCAGCTGGTAACACGAAGGTTAACCCTTGTCTAGGCAACCGGGTACCCATTTCTAAATTTGTTTTCACAATTTTTGATATTTTTGTTTAAAACAGCACTTGGTATATTATAGGAAAGGAAAATTAAGAGTTTCGAAAAAATTTTATGGAAAGTTATCTATGCTTATCTAATCTCTCAGAATAGGGGTATACTGATTGATCAATAACTGTGAATATTTTGGTTGCCGACGTAAGGGTTAAATATAATGATATTATATAATCAGTGGCGGATTTACCAGGATGTCAGCTCGCTCCCCTTGAACATTAGACAGTATGTTAGAAACGGTAGTGACGTTTTAGTGGCTTGGAAATAAAATAGAACGTAAATATTCTTACTGTGTGCAACTAAACATTTACGCTTTATTATAATATTACTAAATTATAAAATTTACTATTTCCTAAACAAGTGTAATGAAATCGTAGCTTGTACACTGTGTGGCGGAACTATAAAACCACCGTAAAATTTTGCAATCCTTGTGTATTATGGTTAAAATAAAAACAAACCACATTTTATTCTGGGGAATATAATCCTTTTCTGGAGAAACATTTGGCATAAATTTCAGTAATTCCAAATCTCCGGTATCCGAACAACCGTTAGGACCGTGGTAGGAGGCTCTTCCCCTACATTACTTTATCCCCTAGAAAAAACACGTCGGTGTACCCCCGCTTGTAAACTCGATTTCCGCTAGGGAAAAATGTGGCGTAGAAGAAAAGTCTCCTACCACTTACAAAATTTCTTTCAAGTACGGCAACAAATGTTAAACCGAATATTAATTTGGCATAAATTTCATTAACTCCCAAACCTAAACGGTAATGAGCTTTTCGGCCACCTCAAATTTTTCCCTAGCAGAAGCCGAGTTTGTTCGTCGGTGTACATACGTATTCGGTGAAAAACAAATGACGGAAAGGCGACGCGAGCGCGCGCGATGCAAAGAGATCGAAACTTTGTGGGAGGGCGAGGAAAAGGAAAGGAAAAGGCGAACTCTCGCGACCAGAACGGCGGCGGCCGATCGACCTTTCGGGTCACTTCGATTCTTCGGCGAGTAATTTTAGAACTCGCCGAAGAATCCGATATCAGAAGAGGAGTGACAATCCGAGTCCGATTCCTTCGTGTTTCGCGTGCACAGCCCGCATTGTTCTCACTTCCCTTCTCCCCTCCCTCTTTCTCTCCCTTTGCCGTTGTTTTATCATGGATCCCGTGCTAACGAGCGCGAAACAATGAGAACCACCGGTCAGATAACAGGCCGTCCACCTACCGATAAACGCTCCCAGACCCCCGGCCCCGAGAAAACCACGACGACTATTTAATGTTTATCCGAATCGTCGAAGGCTGAGCGAATGACCCGTAATTATTTCTGCACTCTCGATTTATTGTTCCCTTGCGAGCGCAACACAGTGGCGTTGTATTTCTGCGTATGTGACGAATTGTATAGACAAAGAGGAAGTTTTCTGTCGGTAGTATCGTCATAGACAAGATACAAGAATAGACCTAACATTTTATGAGACTTGATGTCCCACGAAAATCACGCTTGATCGAGCGCACCTCTATATAAATGTTTCCTGTTTCAGGAACTATATTCGATACCGTGATAACGCACAGCAAACACACACCTGTGACTGTATATAACGATACATACAAGGTGTCTCAAAATAGCTTCGTCAAACATCTTGAATTCGTTTGAAACATCTTTTTCCTTAGCAAAAATGTTATCCGAGGCTTTGTTCACGAGATATTAACGAAAGCCCGTGACCAATCAGAGCACCCTGGCACTGTTAAAAGAGATCTTTCATCGACTTTATTAATTGGATAATATTGCATATCCTGATCAGTCCTATTCATTTCAGAGAAGATCAATAATAAGGACTATAAGACTCTTGGTAAGGTTATAAAATTGCAAAATTCTTAGGATTTATAAATGTATAGTATGTAGAATGTTAACACAGGCCGATGATATTTTTCTTTTCTTTCCAAATTAACAAAACCTTCAATTTGTAAAACAAATTGTTCTTTAGTCCCGGCTTTGTGTTATACAGCCCACAAAAATGGAAATCCGCAATCTGCATTCCATTCTAGTTTCTTTCCCCAAAATGAACAGAAGCATATTTAACATCTGATTCACTATATTTAGACTTCTGACACCGAGAAATACGATATATTCGAAGTTAATCTATTTGGGTATATAGTACAGGTCTTAAGTCCAGTCGAGCCTTTTAGGATTCGTCATTCGACGAACAACCAGGAAAAGTCATCGACGCCCGACTCATAACCCAAGTAATCGCTGTTGTTGTTTGCGAAAGATAACGAGCCTGTCTGATTCCACACGAATGCAGTCGCCTCTTTCTTTAACAATATTCGGAGAACAATGCGTGAAATATCAGCTCCTCCACCCATCCAGGTGTCAGTTTTTGACAATGATCTGTTCAAAATTGCGAATCGTGTTCGATAAATTTTGGACACAATTCTTTTCGAATAGTCGTTTCTTGGACAACATCGTCGTGTATATTTCTGCGTGAATCGTATAATAGAAGCTTCGATCTCGCTGGGTCTTTGATTGTCATCACAATTGAATATTTGAATAATTTCATTAGAAACATTTTACCAGGGTTATACAAATTTTACATTGCAAATTCAACTTTTGGCAAATCAAATTCATCCTTTTGCAGATAAAATGCATCCTCTTGTAAATGAAATTTAACCTTCTGGAATTTCCGAAATAAAAGTAATGAAAAAATTTTTAGAAAAATGGACTCAAAATTGAAATTACAGATCACAGTTTACCAAAATTATCAGCCTAACAATCAACGATCTAGTTGCCTTTGTGATTATTTGAGTAGGTGATTTATTTTTATTCGTGCAAGAAACGCTGAAATCAAATCATAAACACTTCGAAACGTCAGTTGAGGTTCGGAAAATGAATCGCCGAGGCACTATTTTCGTTGGACGTTCCATAAAGCGGACATAAAACGAGTTTTTGACTCCGTTTTCTTTATTAAAGAAGATACACAATATATATTTGTGTGTTAATACATAAAAACTATAAACTATAATTTTGGTAACCTCTGGTCTGCAATTTTAGTTTCCAGTGCACTTCTTTTAAATGTATTTTCCTTACTTTTTATTTCGTA
The DNA here is from genome assembly GCF_001272555.1 of Dufourea novaeangliae. NCBI lineage: Eukaryota > Metazoa > Arthropoda > Insecta > Hymenoptera > Halictidae > Dufourea > Dufourea novaeangliae. The sequence goes on along the minus strand of NW_015374115.1, from coordinate 1,358,716 downwards.
AATTGCAAAAAGTTGATTTTATTTTTCAAGGAGGTGAATTTAAATTGCAAGAAGTTGAATTTGATTTTCAATAGCCTGAATTTGATTTGCAAAAAGTTGAATTTGATTTGCAATAGTTTGAATTTGATTTGCAACGAGTTGAATTTGATTTGCAAATAGTTGAATTTGGAGTGCAAAAGCTGTACAATCGGTACAGTGCAGCATGCAAAAATTCTTTCCCCGCTTGAAGGGTAACCAAGGTGTGTAAAAAGGATCGCCTTTGTCTTCGAAGCAACTTTTTTTAATCCACAGTCGCACCAGTTTCTCCGTCATTTACGTCAGTATCGGTTCGCCTAGACTCGTTGAGACGAGACCGATCGGGTTGGCATCGGTCAGTTCAATTGGATCAGCGATCGGAATTTCGAAAGAATACACACGGCGTCCGTTATCGGTGAGAACAAATTTATTGCCGGGGAGAGGGTCGATAACAATATTGTCGGCGGGCTAAACAGCCACGGAATGGCCGAGTTTACGAGTCATCCAATCACCGCGTGCTGCCGTCCAAATACATACAAGATGCAAACATCCTTTCGGATGACGGTCGATCGTCGGTTTGATGACGAATTTCGGAGCAAGTCGGGAAATTCGTTCCTGGGGCGTCCGATAACGATTTATGGTTATCGAAAGGAAGATTCGAACAGGGATCGTGGTGTCTCCGATAAGCATTGACCCGACCAGTGTGAAACGAACGGGGATGCCTCTGTGCTGCTCTGATCGCGGAGGAGTCATCTTTGTCGATGATGATTACAAGCATCGAGTAAAGCGGCCTACACACACAATATGTTGACTTTTGTCGATCCTCGGGGCAAACTTTATCCAATGTAAATTTCAGCAAGCATACTCGTCCGTATCGTAAATAATTTTTACAGTCAATCTGTTCGTTTGCTTTTAGTTCTTCTAATATCGCAGATTTAGAATTTTCGTTTTTGTCCCATTTCTTTTGGTCTTTAATTTATCATTTTTTTTTTTTTTTTACAACCAACATATCTTCCATTATTAATTCTTAACACTGGAACTGCCAAACCCGTCGAAAACATCGCGATCACAAACCATCGAAAATCGGTAACGTAGGCGAACTGAAACCGATGCAGTGTGCATGAAACGTAGGTAGTCTACGCGTGTGGATCATCGAAACAATGGTTGCAGTGTGTGTAGGCTGCTTAACAGTTAAACCGTAAAAGAGAGACACAGCGATGATAAATAAGCGTCGACGGGTCATCGTCCAGGCGGCGGACAAGATTTATGTTCAACGAGCCGAACGGCGTGAGTGACGATGATCATCGTTCCTCTTCGAGTCACACTCTCTCACGTTTGACGAGATCTCGCGCCTCCCGCGTGTCCAACGCGACAACTAATCCCTTTTGAAGTCCCTCGAGTCCATTACAAACTGGACTTTTAGTTTTGGGAGTTACTGAAATTTATGCCAAATTAATATTCGGTTTAACATTTATTTCCGAACTTGTCATAAATTCAGTAAGTGGTAGGAGACTTTTCTTCTACGCCATTTTCTCCTCTAGTGGAAGCCGAGTTTGCTCGTGAGAGTACCGTCTTGAGGAAACTCTGCTTCCGCTAGGGAAAAAAGTGACGTAGGAGAAGGACCCCTTAAAATTTGGTATCAGAAACTATTGAAATGTATGCCAAATTAATATTCGGTTTAACATTTATTTCCGAACTTGTCATAAATTTCGCAAGCGGTAGGAGACTTTTCTTCTACGCCACATTTTCCCCTAGCGGAAATCGAGTTTGCTAGTGGAAGTACCCTCTTGAGCAAACTCTACTTCCACTAGGGAAAAAAGTGGCGTAGGAGAAGGATCCCCTGAAACTTGGTATCAGGAACTATTGAAATGTATGACAAATTAATATTCGATTTAAAATTTATTTCAATACTTGAAATAAATTTATCAATTGGTACAAAGTCCTTTCACCATGACACTTTTTCCCCTAGGAGAAGCCGAGTTTTCACGTCAGTGTTACAACGCTTTTTCGCCCAACGATCTTCGAACGCTTTCTCTCTTTTAGTCTGATTTAACTTCGAGTTAGTTGACACCGCCGTTGTGTACACTACTGTTCATAATAGGGGTTGCGAAACCGTTCTGAAAATAACTGTCTCAAACTGTTATATATCGGTTATTACTGAAACAATTACGAAGAATCTTTATTATAAATAAGTTTTATAAGAAACCGAAGTTTCCGTTCATATCTGTCTCGGTTAAGGTTTTTATATAGGTTCTAGAACCATTGCTTTTTCAGTTCTCGTATCTTTTCTATATCGGTTCTGTAGCAGCTACGGTTACAACTATAATAGTTTTATTATATTTCGGCTTTAAATTAATTTTCATTATTATGTGCATGTATAATTTATTACACATGTTAATAATACGTTAAAATTATAGTAAAAATGAAGAATGGTATTGGTATTATTATTATTATTATTATTGTGGGAATGAAAAGGTTAAAGTGTCAAAAAGGGTTTAAAGACCAGAATTGAAAAGGATCGGCCATTGAGAGACAAATCCAAGCCGAGAAGTCAACCACCTCGATCCCCGATATTTTTAATCTTTAATCCCCCGTTCGTAGATTGAAAAACAGCTTCATCTCGCGTCTGCGACACCTGTGATCTTAATTTCGATGCATGGACCAAACGATTTAATCCGCACGTGCCACGTGAAGTCGCGTCGGGGCAGTACGAGAGGGCTTTCACATCCAGGCACCCGCCATTTTGTTACGATACAGTGCATCCGTCGATTACACTTTCGGCACCATTAACGCCTGCCCCCCCCCCCTTTTGTGTTTGTTTGCGTCACACGAGCGCTTTTACACGAGTGCACGCGACTTTTACACGGAATTTGCATGCGACTGGTGGGCGCGTGTGCACACGGTCCATCGTTTTCGCGACATCGGAAGGGAGGGATGATCTCTGGTGCCCCGTGGACAGTATTCGAAGGGATATATAGCAAGATATACAGATAAGAAATGATTTGTGATAAGAATGGCGAAGTGGAAGAAGCACTTGTGTGCAGGAATCGTGTAATATACAGTCTGTTTCAGAAGAATATTGGAACGATATCTGGAAATTGTATAATTCATATTTTTCAAAAATTCCAAAACAGTCTTATAGTACATCTAAAACACTAAGACGCAATTACTTAATATACTACATAATCCTCTTCATTTTCAAGTATAACATCTATGTTTTTGCTCAAGTTTTCCGCATACCCCTCAGGCAATGTCCTCCATATTTGTTTAATTTGACTACCAAACGCAGGGCGCAGTTTCGACCCGAAAATACTATCTCGAAACCCAGAGATACAGGAAAACTTCTAATGGACGAAGTTTGCGATTTTTTATGTAGAATAATATGCCGCTAACAAATTGTCCAAAACATAATTTGTTTATAACAGAAAAATTTCGGATCGAAACGTCGAGGGGTGGTTTCATCCCTTAAAGTCGCGTCTCAGCAGATAAAAAAAAATACGTATCCCATATTTTTGACTGCTTAACAGACATACGCAGTTTCATCAAAATCGGAGGTGGACACTTCCGTGCATTCCCTTGTAAGTTTGTTGATTATAAAAAATTGCGAAATCTTCCATGGTGTACAACTAATAAATAAAGGGCAAGATCGAAACAGCAGCCACGCGAACGCGATTGAATTCGCGGGCTGCCAGTCTCACTCGGCGGCTCCACCGACTTAATTGCAGTTCAGTTGGGGGCAATTGCGGTTTCGCCCGTCGTCGGACCGTTGCGCCGCAAATAACGTCCTATCTGAGAACAATTATTTACGATTATCGAGACGAAGTCCCGAGCGCGCGCCAATACGCATCCTCCGGCAAACACTTCGTCGTTGCCCCGGCGTGTTCAGTGCACGTTGGACTTTATTGCATCGCTGACTCACGCTTTGCGCTAATAGTTTGCACTGTTACGATGCCCAACGTTAACGCATCTTTTTCCTTCCCACTCTGTTTACCGACGTGGCAAATCGGGTAGTGACTCGCCGGGGGCCGTCAGATAGCGTGAAACGACAAGATTCTTCGATCCAAATTCGTAAAATTATAGAAATTATAAACTGTATATAGATAACAGAATTTAATAGTTATAAATTTTAATTTACTCATAAGCAACCTGTGATAATATTGTGCAACTATTGAGCTCTCAAAGTTAATATGTTAAGGTTAACTAACTTTGGCAGTGGCTGCCAAAAATTTCTTTTCAAACTGTAATTTCAGTACATATTTATCGTAACTAGACTGCGAGAATTTATGCAAATTTTTATTTATTTATTTTTTTTTTTTTAATATTATCCACAAACATCCGTTTAGTCGTAACTTTTGTCCGGTCTGTATTTGTTAGGAACAGGAGAACAGATTATTGTTATGGAAAAAGATTTGGAATATCACCAAATTTGAAGAAGTAGTATATCCTCGATATGGATAAATATATTAAAGTTTTATTCGTATTACGAATTAGAAGATGCGGTGAAATTACAGTTTGGAAACTTTTGGGAGCTACTTGTATGATCATTGATTACATACATTCCATACATTTTACACCCACACATGGTTTCCAGAGAATTTTTCCACGTGTATTCCTCGTTTTTCTTCAGTAATCGATAGACACGTCACGCGATACATTTAACGCGGTTCAGTTGTTGAGCTTGGACTTGGATCGATCCATATTCCGCGCAACAAGTTGCAACCCAAGAGTAGCCGGAGGAGGAGACACAGGAATACATCGAGTCAAAAAAAGTCTTAGCACACTCTTTAAAACAGAACAACTTGTTTAAAAAGTGGACCAAGTGACTTGAATTTTTTTCTCCTTAAAAAAGCATCATCTACTGCAGAAATTCGAGATTTTTGGTCCACCCAATATTTCATTCTTGTATTCTTATTTTACAGTTTACTTTGTTGTTGGTATTTAATTTGTTTCTTTCACAAGTTTCGTCGTAGAAACTGTGAACGAAGAGAAAATCATTATATTTGTATGCGCTCGGAGATTCCAACTAATCGAAGTTATTAAAAACTGAACTATCGATGATTTAGAGTTCTCTTCAATCTTCGTTAACGAACTGATTAACTCTTCATTCCCTGTGCACGACGTCGTTAATAATCTCACGATCGATGGGTAGAAATTATGCCACGGTTATGTCTACGCGCTAATTGATCGTCGTGTCAGTCTCGATTATTTAATCGTGGTCCCCGTTTTCTGTATCTTGAAACGGGAGGTGACTTTTAGCGTGAGTTCCTGGATTTTCGGATATTATACCTGTATTTACTTATGCCAATTATGTTATGTACTGAATTATGTTATTCTGGGTGGTTTCGTTGACCGAAATAATATTTTCAAATAGCCTTCGCTTGATTAATACACTCGAGTCGGGCTCGCCACGAAATCTCTCTATCGCACGTGTCCCCAGTGTTCCTTTTTATCGTCTTTGAATTAATTTGCTCTCTCGTTGTTGTTCACGCGGAACAGCGATCTATCGAGTGATTCGAAGTAATCGGGCGACTGTGACGTTCGATAGATACCGCAATATAACCATCTCTCTTCCTCACACACACACACACACACATCTTCCTCCCACCTGTTTGCTTCTCTGTTTCCCATCGCGAGGCAATTTTGTACGCTCGGACTTACGATTAATACCCGGGAGTGTGTTGACGCGATCGTCTCGTCGATTAAATGCAAATCGATTCGTTTACCGTGCCGTAAATGCATCGAAAGGGAATTGGAGTCGTGTTCGTACGAACGAACATAGACACAAAAAAAAAAAAAAAAAAAAAAAAAAAAAAAAAAAAAAAAAAAAAAAAAAGAAAAACAACGGAAGTTATACGGACGGGAGTAATTTTACGATACGATTTTACTATCGACCGCTTTGCCGATTTACAATTAAATCGCCGAGCGTAATTTACGGATCGCTTTGGTAATCATTCTTGTTTACGTAGGACATAAAATGCGTGACTCATTTATAAATAATGGATCGATTTCATATACTTCAGATCTCTTTGAAACGAGAAAAAAAAAGAGATATTCGATGGATTTATTCCATTTTTTCGGAATTTATCGATACACTTTATATACTAGGCTCTTTTTAAAGTCAAATCGAGCGTCGAGTTTCTGTGAATTGTTTTTCGGTTGTATGTTTCGTTTACGTACATTTCTGTGGATTATACTGCGCTGTGTAAACGGTACAATGGGCAACAAAAATATTCGCACACCCTTTGAGACAGACCAACTTTGTTAAAATTGGCCCAAGTGACTTGGGTTCTTTCGTGAAGTTAGGAGTATTAGTTTACTAAATGCTGTGTAAAATGTGTAAATGTTCTCAACGATTACCATAAAGTGACAGTATTAAGAGATGCTGGCTGTAATGGGACATTCACCCTAGTGTAGACTCGCCTTAAACATTTAAGCCTCTATCCACTCACATGCCGCGCGCCGGTTCCGTTCGGTTCCTCCGTTTGACGTACCTCGTGACACATTCGGAGCGTGAGGCACGTGATGTGACTCACGCACACAGCAGTCACAGCACTGCACCCCGACTCCGTTATATTTCGGCAATAATACTTTATGAGCTCTCGGTTCATCCGTCGCGTTATACCGTTCGTTCGACAAGGGAATACGAGTGTGCGTGTTTTCGTATGTGCTTTGTGTATGTTTCGTGTGTTTTTTTCGTATTTTTTTTCGTATGTTTTCGTGTGTGTTTTTATGTATGTTTTTTCGTTTGTGTATTTGTGTATCAGCCTTGAGCCCCGTAGCGGGGACGATAAGGAAACCGGCTGCGTCGGGTTCGTCGCGGGGGCAGCCGCGCGCGACGATTGGCGGATGTTTGAAGGAAGAAAAAAACATATCCTACGTGTATACGCGCGGTGATAGGCGGACGATTCGCTGGCGCGAACGGAGTGTGCTCACTCGATTAGAGCGACCTTAATGTCGAGGGTCACGAGAGTTCCGAGCGTTGCCGCCGTCGCGCCTCAGATGGACCATCGGCTTCGAGATTTTGTTTACTCGAACGTTGTTAACAACGGCCCTCCCTCCATCCGAAGATTGTGTATTTTTGACGAATTTACAAAATAACCAGCAGAACTCGCCGAGCTTTCTGACGAAACAACGGTCGTTCGTTGCGAATCCTCCCCTCCCAAGATCAACTACCCTTATTGATCCGAAGATTCGATCGCCTGGAACTTTCGATTACGCGAAGCTTCCGAGGTAATACTCGTTTTTGTTGTTGTTTTTACGTACAGCGATAATCGAATGTTTTGGAGCAATGTTTCTTTTTTTGGTATCGGCGGTAACCGATATCGGTTCACTTGTAACCCGTCTGTGTGTTAATTGTAGGGAGATGAAATACTCCGAAAAGGGATGAAAATCTATGGAATGTGTATAGGTCATTCCTCGTGACATTGAACACTTTTTGGAGTAACATTTAGGATCTCGTTGAAACTTGGATATGTTATAGTTTTTAGTGGTATATAAACGTGTCTCGAAGGATTTTTGAAAATTTTACAGCTGGTTGAAATATAGTGCTAACCTTTTTTCAATAAATTATAACCGTTGAACTAACAAATTGATCGAAATAAGCTTTGTGGGTGCTTATAGTGAAGACATAAGAGAACGTAATAAAAATTATTCCAATTAAAAAAAATATTTTTTAAATGTTTATTTTGAAATTGTTTGAAAGCAATGCAATTTATAATATTGTGGCATTATTTAAAAATTTGGAAAAAAATGAGAATCTATTTGTCCTCTGTATGGTCAAATCTTCAAAAATATGGATACGTTTATATATTACTAAAAACTATAACATATCCAAGTTTCAACCAAATCCGAAATGTTACTCCAAAAAGTGTTCGACTCCGCGTGGAATGACCCGTATAAAAAATAATGAATGCCTATAGTTCAGAGTGAATGGGAAAAGAAACTAGCACCGAAGAACAAATATTCAGAATTAGTATACAGCCAATAACAGAGCGTCGCGTGGCAAAACGGCGATGCTATTGGCCTCCTCGTTCCGTCACGTGACCTCGTTGCGCATGCGTGTTGTCGCTTCAGCGTCGATTTGCCAAAGTATACATAAACATTTCATTGTGGTTCGCAATTAATACCTTGTCAAGTCATTCACGTATTTTTCTAAAGACTATTTCTCTGGTATAATTATATTTCTTATTTCAAATAACCGCGATTACTCGTCGAGTGGTAAAAAATTGTCCGACAATCCAAAGTGCTAAGGCAAACCGAGAATTAAACGAAGCTCCGTGCAAATGTTCCCTGGTAAAGCCTGTTATTTACCGAAGAAGTTATTCGGTAAAGAGTTAAAGAGCAAATAAAAATCTCTTCGAAGAATCGCTTCCCTCCGAAAAAAATCTATCGAAATTTCTTATTAACCAACAAAATCTTCGTGTGCTTTAATGTATATAATACTCGATGTTGCTAAATATGCTTCTTTGCATTTCTCGTTGTGCATAACGCTCTAAAGACAGGAAGAACCAAAAAAATTTGCTTCTTTTTTTCTCTTTCTTTCACGAGAAACGTTTTCTTCGCACTGTCATCCGCTAATTTTTGCGAGACCGAGTCAACTGTGTTTTCGAGAAGACCGACAGACGAGTTTCATTTACGGAGTCGTGAACGCCCCCCCCCTCGACAGCTGCGAAAAATTGATACGGAATTTCGATTCGAGGTACATACATATAATACTGAAAAGGATCCGTGGATCGTTATTCAATAGAAGCTTCACCCACTATGATTGGCCTCGGGGTCAGTGACCATGTCCACAAACATGTCGCAATTACAGGGGGTGTCGCTGAAAGGGTTCCATGATGGCCGGATCGATCCCACCCCTGTATTACAGTTATCATGAATGTCGTTAACGTGTCGAATTAAGTGGAATTATAGGCCAGAAAATAGCAAATATCGTCAGGCAAACACTTTTTCCGATCTATTTTTAACACTAGGTTTACGGACATTTCTTATTATACTTATTTCTACGGACATGCATCAACGAAACCGCAGATTTTCTTTTAAAAAACAACTTGTTTTATGCAATACTCAATTTACCAACTAGAGAATTTCAAGATTAGAAGTGATTCGAAATACGTCAAAAGGACGCGTCCCGTAAACCTAGTGTTAACATCCTCGAGCGATGATTCTCTTTCTGAAAATGACGAGTATACTCGTCATAAATAAATGGCAATTATTTATGTAATGACGAGTATACTCGACATGAAGAAATGGCAATTTTTCATGTAATGATGAGTATACTCGTCATGAAGAAATGGTAATTTTTTATGTTACGACGAGTATTCTCGTCATTGCGTCGTTCTAGTGACACACCGTAGATTCACACTTTTAAGGAACGTCACCACAGCTAAGAGGTTAATCGTTCGACAGATGTGCCAACGATTATGAAAGTGGTTTAAGTAACATATTTTTCGTTTCAAAGATTCTTTCATAATATTATAATATAAATCGATATACCATAAAGTAAGAAGGGAACTAAATTTGTTTGGTTTTTTAACTTACACCACTTTCATAATCATCGGCACAAATGTCACATCCTCTCCACCTTCTCTCGAAGATCGCCATTGTAATTAACTCAAATCCCAGTTTCGTCCACGTACCAGGAGTAATCACGAATAGAAGGCATATTCAACGTAAATATTCACAATAATCGAGTCACATAGAACAGGCGCACACCCGTCGACCGTTGTTAATTTATGTAGGAGCGTTATGCTCACAGCAAACAAGCCGGGTGGGGAGTGGGGGCACAAGTGTTAACCTTCGATGCTAGTTAATCGAGCCAGAGAACTCTTGATTTTTTAAATTCGTTTCACTATCTTATTATCAACGTCTCGAGAGCGTGAACGATAAAATCTTAGATACTCACGAATAGTCGAGCTTCATCCTGCTGTCTTTTTTTCTTTCTAAAAAATCATCACACGAAATACGCATTCAATGAGATCCATCTCCTTCGATCGGCTTACCATCGATCTCATTTTCCCTCTCCCCATCTTCGAATACCTGGTGTAACTGGATCGCTTTCTTCGTTCGTTTCGCCTATCAGCGTTACATAACTCGGTCGTGTTCCGTTTGTACCTATCCTTTCGTTCCTTCTTTCTTTGTGAAGTTAATCTTCGTAGCTAAATCGCGTTTGCAATTAAAGCAAATAGATAACGCACTACGGGTTCATCGTCTTGACCTTGCGTAATTTCAGCAGTCACTTTGGAAGTCGAGACGCGAGGCACGCGTGATCCATCGATCACACACGCCATTTTTCATCCAGTCGCGCCGGTTGACGTCAGCTTTGCGAACGAAGGCCCGTGTCCATTAATGATTTTCACGACCGAAACTTGTCCAACGGGGACGATGGATCTCCCATTCAAAGGGTGTCCTATTTAAATCGATCGACTCGAATATCTCCGAAACTGTTAACGATATTAAAAAAACATTTCAAACAAAAGTCAAATGGTATTAGGTGGCACACTTTCTGATATGAATATAATTTTTCTATATGGACGCGTAGAGGTTATACGAAGGTCAACTTTGCTTTTTTAAATGCAATCGTCTATTTTTTAATGCATTACTCGATGCTATTCGTTATTCTCTACATACTTTACATAATAGAATTTTGATTCTATTTAAAGAAACAAATTTGACCTTCATGTGACCTCTACACGTCCACGTAGAAAAAAGTTACATCAGAAAGCGTGCCCTCTGATATCATTTAACCTTTGTCTGAAACATTTTTTAATATCGTCAATAGTTTCGGAGATTTCGAGTGGGTCGTTTTAAATGGCACACCCCGTATAGCGATTGACGATTGGAAATGGAATTTCGTTTGTTGGAACATAAGCGAGTGATTTTTTTTCATTTAGGGGGATGTGATCGTCTTCGAGATCGTTAGTGTTAACGATGGTGTTGCGATTCAAGGACAGAATTGAACTTGGATTAATTTTTCTTTTCCACGTTTTACACCGCACCCGATTACCTCTCGGATGGATAGCCACGCGTCGTGGATGCCAATACTGTTAATGTCTCCGCTGCAGTTCGTCCATCCGTGCTCGAGAAGCTAGCAGAACCTTTCATTTAAGGGGCCGTACTGAATGATTTTAACGTACCCTTTGATATGTTGAAAATCATTGGTAGAAATGATTCAATGAATATTGATTATTTCCACTTAACGGAGATGATGAATATTCTTAAAAGATAAGGAAATATCTGTACAAAAAACCGATGCCAAAAGTCTTATGGTTTCTTTGTGGAACCCCTCACTGGGGCTCCACATGACGCTATTTTTTTTTATCAATTTTACCAATTTAATTTGAATAATTGATATTTTAAAGTATTTCAAGATACTGAAATGGAAAAAAATGTACAAATAAGTGGAAACAAAACAGAAAAATGTTTTTCCTTATTGTAAAAAAAATTTAATGTTTTTTCTTTGAATTTTTAAGAAAAAATTGGAAACTTCGTCGAACAAACGAAAGGAAAACATGTGACATTGACGCTCATAGCAGACATGCGTAGAAGACACTACCAAACTCATAGAAACCAAAGTTTGCATACTTTGATTTGAATTTTTACTTTTTTTTGCCATTGAAATCTCCGTAAAAAAATCTATAACCACCTAATTTTGTACGAAAATGTTATTTTTAGTAAATAAATAAGAAGTGATTAACTTTTTAGTATCAGCTACAGTTCCGTAAAGCTCGTGTTAAAAAGACATTCTTACAACGTTTCTTTTTCAATAATTTTATCGTTAACCTTGCGATTTTTTGGTAACAATCAAAAGCTGAAGCTTTTAATGAACGTACTGTTAAATTTTCAACTAAATTTATAGTTATTAAACATTCGTACTGAAACTTTCGGTTCTTCATGAGAGTTACAGTAAATCCGCGATGAGTGTTCGAAGGCTCCCCGGCACTGAATATTAAATATTTCATAAACTAATGGCCATATGCGGCTGAAACCAAATACCATTGGCTACAGAATTCCAAACTCTATCACTATGATAAATCTAATTCTAAAATTAACGTCAGATCTGGGGACCTCTCCTTGTCAGTGCCGAGGAGCCTTCGATCACTAACACTGGCCAACAAAATTAAACTTTTTTTTTTGTCAACGTATACCATTTTATTCGGGAGACTTTACAGAACAATCAACTAAATAACTATTAATGTTCGAGCACAGCAAATGTTGAAAGTTGAAAATTTGAATTTAAAAAAAAAAATAAAATTTCTGTGAAACTGAGGGTGATGGGAAAAAACTGTTTACAGATTCGTAATCAGCACAGAAGAATCTATAAGAATCAGTATAAATGTTCTCTGAGACAAAAATCATGTTGACCAGTGTAATCGAGGATTTACTGTATTCAGAATCAAGGTACTTCATAACTGTTTCGAGAACCGGAATCGATTCCATAAACAGTATTCAAGCCCCCGGTATTAACTCCTCCGGAAGCCACTGCCGCGATCTATCCGCAAGTGCGTGCTCTTGGAGTACCGCGGAACGTCGTCGACACGAAAAACAGTAGCCGGAATGATGCGGATAGATACAGTCGGTAATTAGCGGGCCGCTGATTGGTCACCTTCCTCTCTCGGCGCGACCAAAGACCCGCTTCCCGGGGTACGGGAGTAGCGTATAAACGTGTCGCGTGTGGCCGCGTGGTGGGGGGTCCTTATTTACTCGTCATTCAAAGCATGCCGGGTCGGCCCGATCGTCGTCGACGGAACCGATGGAAACGGGCAGTCCGCGTCTGACACTCTCCGTGATCGCGTCTTCGATCCGTCTCTCCCTCACGAGTGACCGTTGTTGTTGTTGCATCTCAGTCGTGTCGGTTCATCGTCGTCCCCTTTGGGTACCAACTGTTCTAAACTACGTGCTCTCTCTGTGTTTTACTAGTGTCGCCATAATGACTAAGACTATTATACCATGACGCGTCGTGTCGAGTTCTAGGTATACTTATATTCTGGTGGTACCTTTTATTTTATACGTTCGATCCAATTCGTGTATAGATCGAAAGGGATTCCCAGTTACCAGTGTGATAGAGACGGAACAGACAGACATACCTCGTGGGTGACTGCTCCGCCGAAACACACGTGGACCGATTATTATTTTTCTTTCTTTCTTCACTGGCATGGAATTGTCGTTCGACGGGCTGTGCCGATGGAACACGCGAAGTGAAAGCGAACGGATCGATAGCTTCTGACAACCGACGGGATCGTTCGTTTGTTATCGGTGCGCGTTTTATTAAGGGGTTCGTTGCGAAAACAAAAGGAGAGAGAGAGGGTACGTTGCTCTAAAGGACCATCGACGGTCCTCGGGGGGGCCTAATGGCACCCGACCTCGAGAAGAAACGACAGGAACTCAGGAGGACAAGCAGCGGTACCTTGGAGTCCGGGCATGAACACTTTCAGATGCTGCTCCAGCTACGGTGCGCAGGAAATGGACTGACCGAGACCTATCGACACGGTAAAAAAACAAACACACACCGATTCTCTGACCAGAAGTGATTCGTTGTCGCGAGTTTTAATGTGTTCGGGATTTGGACCATCGAATAGGTTGGATCGCTGCTTGCAAGTTGTTGTGCGGAAGCAATTTGCGCCGTGTGATAGGCAATGTGTGCTGGATAGATACTAAGTTAGGGGGACATGTGTTGCTTGAATAGTAAGTTAGTTAATGGAATCACCATTATCATGTACATGTTGTCTACCATACGGCGTAAATTGGTTATACATGACAAGTTACAGTAGTGGAATAAATTCGACAGTCTTCCCTTATATCCGATTCCTCGTTGATCCATGCGCGCGGTTAGATCCTTCGATAATTCTGCGCTGAGAATCTTTTCAATACAGCTTAGTCTTCTTTCAATGTCCCGATCGTGACCATTTAGATAACATGGGGATTTTGTGGATTTGTTGAGAGCTTTGTCAATGTTCAATCCTCGTGGACCGTTCAGTGAATTGTTGCGTTTCTGCTTCTTGGTTCCGAGCTACGATCGAATTAAGGAGCTGTTACCTAACACTAGAATTACCAGAGCAGTTAAAATCACTTGGCCCGTGAATTCTTACAAAAATTATGAAAATATCGTGGCATCGGTGTACTAAAATTCTTCGGAACTTTTATCGGAATATATAAGCGAAGAAGCTCGTTAATTGATCGATTTGCAAGATTTTCCAAAAATTGCCCTTTTTATCAATCTAGTGTTAAATTTCACTCTAAACTAGTGGTGTCCAATTGATTTCAAATTTCTTTGATAAAGAATATAAATAAAAATTGAAGTTTTTATTTTATTTGGGACCTAATGGATGTTTCAGGGTGAACGAATTTGGTTTTATTTTGTCTGATTCGGGTCATAAAACATTTTATATTTGCGTAAACGTGCACGGCAATGACTGATTGCGTGTGCCACATTCTTTGCGCGATATCTCTATAACCCATAAATCAAGAAACGTTGACTCTATTGCTCTCAAAGCCTACCCATTCTTTCCAAATTCTTGCATTCAGCATGCTCCAGAACGTCTTTTCGTATGTTCGGTGAAAGTGTTTCTCTCGAATTCGTAAATGAGATATAACAGCCTGTTGCGTAATCCGGCGAAGGTGAACGCAAGAGTACCGTTTGTGTCTCTTGTTTCACGATTGCTTCTGTACCCGGTGAACGATTGATTTACGGAATTAGAAAAATCACGACGAATTCCCCGTGGACAGGGGCCGAGAGATCAATCGAGACAATCAATTTTGCATTTTTTCATTTTACAGCTTTCACCATTCAACAAACAGAATAACTCCGTTTACATACTCCTCATCATTTCTGTGCTGTTCCTCTGCCCTATTAGTATCGTTTAATTCGAATTAACCACATATTCTGATTAACATGAAATTTTACAGAACAATTCTCAGAGTAAATTCTACCCAATGTTAATCATACAACAGTAATTGTTATCATTTGTATTCTAGTCTGGATAATGGTTCCAGATTTCAACAAGTAATTCATTGAAATAGAAGAGAATTTCTGGCCATCGAATTGTCTTCGCCAATGCACAATAATATCCTCGTTCTCCGAGCTGGAAGCTCATTTCTGTCGCGGCTACGCCAATCGATCATTCCACGATTCTTCGACTCCCCCTATGAGAAACTGAACGAGGTCGATGCATTTCCACGTTATTTTTCAGCCGCTATCTGTCCCGTCCCCGATACCATTGTCAGAAATATCCCCACGTGTGTTATGGCGTCTAACACCCGCGAAATTGATGCACTCGTTCCGACGATAACCTTCGCGGCGGACAGTAGAGCTGCGCGCGCGCGCATTCCTTTTTCCCCCCACAGTCCTCCGCTTTCAACGTCGACGTTGACAATAAATCACAGGCCTCTCGCGATCTACTCTTGACGCCTCGTTCGCATTCCTTTTTTGCATTCTATCTGAACACCTTCGCGCTATTATGTGATTCCTTATGGAATCCCTGCCAGGATGCGTGTCCACCTTACAACCGTGTCGCGATACTTACGCTGGTCGAAATTTCTATAAAGTTACCATGTTTCTTTTTATGAATTCTTATAATTGTTCCATAGCAATAAAAAATTGTGTTTGCTAGCATTTTGGGATTAATTACAGAAAGCGTATAGATCTGTTACATATCTGTTATATATATATATATATAACATTTATTTAATATATATATATTAAATAAATGTTATATTTATTTTTTGTAACAGATCTGTACTCTTTCTGTAATTAATCCCAAAATGCTAGCAAACACAATTTAAATATATATACCTATATATTTAAGTCAACAGGAAACAAACTGCGAAATTTCTATAAAGTCATTCACTTTTCACATAAATAAAGGTGAAATTAACAATTGCTTTTCACTATTTTTATATTAATACTTAGAGTACCTTCAATTTTTTTGAATGATAATGCAAAAATAGATATGTACGTTGGGGCAGTAAAATTGATAGTATTGTGAAAATACATTAGCCGAAATTTCTATAAAGGCATCTTCATTTTGATAGATATTTTTCAAAATACCACCAATTTTATTGGGAGAATTGAGGCGGAACATTGTTTCGTCTGTTCGTTTTCAGAAATTTACTACGTCTTCGATATCTTGCACCGTGTGTACACAATAAAATATTCTTCAATTCACAATGTTTTTTTACATATGTATGTATCATTGACAATTGTCGCCTTTGAATTTATATTTCTTATCATTATTGGTGCATATGAAACATTTCTCACCTTCCTGAATACGTTTTCTTTTTCGGGATACAGACTGAATATTGAGCAAGGAATTTATTTTTTCGAGACACCTTCGACACACGTAAATAAATGATTGGATTATACAATATTGGTATTTCACAATTGAACAAAACAATCTGTAATATGTGTCTGTGCTGGAATTGAATTGTCTTTATTGTCTCTTATTAGAGTGTAGTAAATAGGGGGTGTGGGAAAGAGATTCTTGGTCGAATTGTATGAAAAAGCTTCATTGATCCATTACCTGATGCGAGTAGAAACAAATTAAATAGCAGAATTATGGATGGTTAATTCGTATGAATGTTTCGTACACATTTTCGAGTTTGATTGTAATGTTTTTTTTTTTTACCAATGAAGGAGAGAAAGTTTCGTCCTGACGGCTGGTATAAAATTTACGAGACTCTGGCGAATGCGCGCCGCCATATTGGATTGCGTAACGTTAAGCTTACGAAGATTCGAAGACTTTTTGGCTGGAGAACGTTGAATAAGATTCTTTGTTGCTTGCTACTTTTCATTCAGTTTCGGGGACAACATTTAAAAATGCGTACAATCCACACTTATACGGTATTAAAAAACTTCTTATCTTTAATACGACGATTTAACCATTTCAACCTATATTCACGTGTTTTTTCTTTAAATTGTACTCCAAAAACAAAAAAATCAACCTTTCAGGTACCATCTCATGTCAATGATTATTTTTTCCTTCAATGACACCATCGAAGAAGATTTTTTTTTGTGACATAGTATCCTCGATCGAAACGATATTATGAGTATAACATATATACACGTGCTTCCATGTTTCTCAGCTATAAACACTCCCTTCTCCTCTTGGAATTAGGAAAACACGTTTTCACCAGTGACCCAAAGCGAAACCTTTTTTTCTTTTCGTCTCTTCGACCAATTCTTCGATACTTATTTTCTATGGATTTTCGGTCCATTAAGATACACGGTGGACCGACGATTTAGGGTAGGCCACGAGCCGCACCTTTCGATGGATCGATCGTTACCGGTTCGTCCTCACGCGTATACACACGAATGATTATCGGGGGTTGAGTTGCTTCTCTGTAACGTGACTTGGTGGTTAAAATTATCACGAATTAACGTGGAAAAGCACGTCGAGTTTCGTTATTTCTGATTTACGAGAGAGAAACACACAGAGAGAGAGAGGGGGGGGGGCTGATGAAGACGTTTCGGTAATTGTTGGCGAGGTCAGGAATTGTTTCGACCACGAAACGTTTGCATATTTTTGTATCTCGTTTGTTCTTCGATCGAGTGTTCGAGCAGGAAATATAAAGCACTTTACAAATTTGTAATCGTCGAATATTATCTTTCGTACTGAATAATGCAGAAATGGTAACAGAAAACTGATTGAATCATATGTGATACATCTATGATGAAATATAGTTGATTCACTAAACGTGTGATGAATCATTTCTATATATAATGAGGTATTACGTTTAGTGAATCAACTATATTTCATTATATATGTATATACAATGGTATATAAGTCGTGGACAAAATTATAACAACTTGACCCTATAATTTTTTGAAGATAAATTTCTTTAGCATTTTCTATATTAATTAATCAAAGGTGTAGATTTTCTTAGGATTATTAATATTTAAGGAAATCCATACTCTTCGTTAATTAATACAGAATATGTTAGAGAAATTAATCTTCAAAGGATTCTTACGCTCAAGTTGTTATAGTTTCGTCTGGTACTATATGTATTATATCCCATCGATTTTCCTTTATTTTTCCTTGTACCCTCATAGTATTGAATAGCGATATTGAGTATATGTACATAAGTTATTTGAATACTTGAATACTCAATAGCAAGTATCGAACAGCACCAGGAAAATACCAGAAGTGTTAACGGAAGCTATTCTGTTGGAGACGATAAATCTTCAGAAACATGCGAATTAATTTCATGATTCGAGCTTCAACCATTTCCCAGGGAACAATTTCTCAAGAATGCGCGTCAGAAGGACGATCTTCGCATAGAATATTCTGCTTTAGTCCTTGGATGAGCTCTCAAATGGACTGAATTTTAGATTGATCGATATCAAGAGGTCCAATTATGCGACCGTGTGGTTTTTCCGAGAAACAGATGAAAATTCGCCTTCTTCTTTTTCATTTTCACGCGAACGTAACGATGACGATGCAGTCCACGGAAACAGTGTGAAGTTTTCAGCTAGTTTCGATCAATTTAAATTTTTTTTCGATTAGAAATGAGTTCGCTAGAATCGAACGTGTTTCCGAGATTTTCTTCGTCGATTAAACACTTCCCGGAATATAGGTGAGCCACTTGTTTTGCTGAAGAAAAACCGCGATGAATCGTTGCGGATGGGTTTCGCGCATGCATTCCTTGGATTCCTCGCGAAATTGCTTAGATCGTGGCTGCCTCTGAGAAAGATACTGCGCGCTTTGTGTCCCGATGAATGTATGTACGTACAATTTCGTTCATAAGTATTAGAACACTTATTGAATATCTAGCGAATGTCACAAGGAATTACGAAGTTGCTGAAAGTATGGAATAAATATGGTTTCGGGAGATATTGAAGCTCGATGGACAATGTTTATATTTCGTGAAATAATAAAAGTGACCTAAGGTAGGTGTCATTTTTACGAAACATCAGATTTTCTTAATTTAGGCAAAGTGTCTTGATACTTATGAACGATAGTGTTTGTACTTTGAACGTGTCGCAAAATTGATATATTTGGATCATGTACCAGGAAAATAAATATTGTAATACAGAAATTCAAAAGGAAAAAAGTATTTGAACACGATATCAATTTTGTTGAAAAAGTAATTTTATAAATTTCACTACAGGAAAGGAATTTCATTCTTTTCTGGAATCTGTTTTACTTCTTCTTGTGTTATGGTCGTTTCAGTGTTTGGGAACACGTGGCTAGAAAGTTGTTCAGAAAGAAGCATATTGAACAATTTTCTTTTAACTAATAGTTGTAACAATTACATATCGGGCATTATATTGACTAATGAAAGAAGCTAGAAATTGTAACTTATCGGCCATAATTTTCAAACTTTCTGGATGACTCAATACTTTCGCTACCCCTCGATGATTTTAACTCCTGCAACAAGCATCGAAGTCTCCGCGATCGGAACGACCCTATTACATATGAAATCCTTTCCGTTCAGACTTTTCGTACACTCGAAACCTCCAGCTCTAATTTCCATCATTTTCTTCTAATTTTCAAAAACAAAAGAATAAGTGACGGAGTCCAGAGACATTGCCGAATATTGCCATTTGTTCGGGATCAGGTCTCTAATGAAATTCTAGCCATACGTTATAACTTCTTGAAACACTTGAAACCTCCTGCTATAATTTTCCTTACTGTCTTCTAATTTTTCCAAGTAACAAGATCATCATGATTCCACACTGTTCTGTCGTGTAAAAAAAAAAAGAAATGCAGTCCAGAGACATTTCTAAATGTCGCCATTCGTTCGTGGCCAACACCTCTCTAATCGGATTCCAGCCGCGTCTCGCGCCAGTTGAATCAACTTGTACTGTTACCCGATCGTACGAAAGCTAGTTATATATGTTAGTCAACTCTCTGTGTGTACATGTGCATTATTAATGAGCTCCGCACGGTTCACGCGCGCGAGCGCTTCAGCGAGAAGCACATGTCTTGGACACGTGCGCGTGGAACGATAGTGGATCCTCCGTTGAAACGGCGGAGGGGGGAGGGGCTGGGTTATGAAAGACTCGAAATTCTCGGTTTAGGGGCACGGTTTCTCCTTTCAGAAACAACTGTAGATTGATTGTAATGAGATTCGTCCCTCCAGAAGGATTGGCTGGTCCCGATTAATCACAATGGATCGAAATAATTCTCGAGACCGTTGCACGTTTTCCGTTTGACTTTCGGAGTACCTTTGTTTGGGATGTGTTTGTTGTTAATCGGTGGGTAGAAACGTTACGTAAAATGTCAAACGGCGGAATTAGAGATTGTTTTGAAATTATTGTAATTTAGTATATAGATTTATTGCTCTACTTATTCGTTGAATCTTTCCTTGGAGTTGATTTTAATACTTCGAGAATTCGATGTTGGTGCCTTTGGGAATCTATCTGTTGCTTGAAATAGTTATCAGAGAGAACCGTCAAACCTTTCATTTCTAAGTTATTTAAAAATTATTGAATGAATATTTTGTTGTAGTTTTGTGTATATTACATGACGTGTAAATGATTCACAAGAACATTTTGCCATTTTGAATTTGCTTAATGCCATATTTAATAATTACCATTATAATGTTGTTATACACAGTAAAATATTTTATTTCGTAATTTAATGTACGTAACCATATGGAAGCAGTGGGAACGAAAGGGTTAAGAGGAATATTAAATGATCCCTGTTTATGTGGGTTGGTTCAGGTCGGACTTACGGTGGACTTTGACTACTTGCTGTTTGAAAAAACTTCGGAGTGTCTTGTACGGGGATCAGATGAACGCTACAAAACACAAAACTGTATATTTAATACTGTTTACTACTTCCTCGTTAACGTCTTATCGAAATAATTACATGCCCTCGCGATGAACCTAGTTAGCTAGAATTGTATTAAACATTAAACGATAGTGACGAAAAAAAGATAAGGGAGACCGTTACCACACACGGTCGTAAAATCTACATAATGTTCGAATTATTTCAGTCTCTTATTTGAATCAATAACCTTATCTGTTACATGGAATATCATTAAATAGCATTACGCTACGAAAGAATCGAGAAGTCATATGGAGGCACACACTGTATTTGCTGACTCGAGCACAGATATTCCTCTGTGTTGTAATATTTCAAACAATCTTAGAGACTCGAACAATTGACAGCATTCAAAATTCATGTCGCTATAACCACTTTTTCGCAGCCCTCGAGCCTTCTTCCCTTTCATTTCTCCTCAAGATGCTGAAACTATTATGTTTAGAATAATAGGCTCTGTAAAATACTGGAAAATACAAAACTTTCATTAGATGCAATGAGTTTTGTATAACTCTAAGCCTAATATAATGTTTAAAAGAAGTAAGAAACTCCTACATTTGTAACGCTTATCTTTACGAATTACTTTAGAAAATGTCATTTTGCATAAAAAAAAATTATGGTAAATAAGAACATGAATTTCCTTCAGAATTTTGAGTTAAGTAGTTCGACGACTGAATGCTTGCTTTTCTCATACGTCGTCGTATACTGATGCATGGTCAAAATTTAGCAGCTTCTATGTTGATTTCAAAAATTTATTTTATTAAAAATAAACAAAGTTATCATTTGTATGTTATTTACCGAGCATTATTTTAATATACTTTTAATATACATCCAAAAGTTGCATTGATTTCTTGAAGATCGATTCTTTAGAAGGGGATTTGTTCCTCGATCGATTTTGCAATTCGAATCGATCTGAAAAAATCTCTAGACTAGCGCACTTCGCGACTGCAGACACAAAAGGGTGCATCTTGGTAGAACGGGCAAATGAATCTAGATCTTCTCACATATTTTTACTCTATGCTCAACATAAATAAATAAAAAATTAAATAAACAAATCAGAAAAAGTCTCCTCGACAACAAGAACGAATCCTAAATCGTCGATAACGATGTCAGCCGATTGCTCGGTCGCTCGGCGGTTACGTAATTAAAAAATCGAAATTTTACAACTGGCGTTCGGTCAGCGTAGATCTGATTAAAAAGTCCGTTGACTCACACGCTCTCTCGGTTTGCGGCCGAGTAGACGTCGCCCGATAAAAGCGCGTAGAACGTTGCCCCGTTAAACGCGTCATTCTGCCAACCCAGTAGCAGTCGACAACAAATCCTGATAACGGGGTAGCCAGGCGGATGATAAGAAAAAGTTAATATTTTTTTACCCGAAGTGTATAATTCTTCTGTTGTTACACACATTGAAAACGGCCCCTGGATCGTGTGTCGTTTCTTTGACGCGTAGACCAGCGTTCGTGAAAAGAAAAAAAAAACGAGATCGTCGGCTCGCCCAAGGTCGAAGGTTATCGTATTATCGATCGTTTATCTTTTGTTTAATATCGTCGACTGGGTAACAGAGACACGCGGGTAACCGTTATCGATACCAGAATCGCCGTGAAAATCAACTTGAACGGTGTCGTGTGATTGGCGGTTGGCAAAAGGGCCGGGAAAACGACTGACTATCGGTTTCGTAACGCTTACTTCACTGCGAGGAACTAGATTCACGCAGATTTTTATCCTCCTGATATTGTCGGTTCGCGATAACTCCGCTGGTGTTGTATAGTGTGCATAGGAACGAGTTTATACACAGGGTGTAACAAAAGTGTTGTAGGTCCCTGAAATGGGTCACTTGTGTGGTGATTTGGAACAAGTTTTTCCTTAGCAAAAATGTTATCCAAGGCTTTGTTAACGAGATATTAACGGAAAACCCTGACCAATCAGAACGCGAGTCTGCCGATCGAGCTCTGATTGGTTGGGGTTTCTCGTTGATATCCCGTTAACAAAGCCTCGGATAACATTTTCGCCAAGGAAAAAGTTGACCCAAGTCACCTCACAAGTGACCCATTTCAGGGACCTACGGCACTTTTGTTACACCCTGTATAGTTTTCTTTAAGTTTGTCTATTCCCCTTGTTGACACAGTTGTCGTCGATGGTAGCATCGACGAGAACATCGAAGAACTTTGAATATAGTAGAATACAAAATTTCGGATTACTTCGAACTCTTGAAACTCTTAATACGTCTTTAATTATATTGAATTTAAAGTTTGATAGTTCCTGCAAGTCTTGGAAGTCTTGTTAGTCTCGAAAGTCTTCGAAAGTCTTGAAAATCTTGAAGGCGTTGGAAGTCTTGAAAGTCTTGAAAATCTTGAAGGCGTTGGAAGTCTTGAAAGTCCTGAAAGTCTTTGAAGGCGTTGGAAGTCTTGAAAGTCCTGAAAGTCTTTGAAGTCTTTGAAGCCTTGGTAGTCTTGGAAGCCCTGGAAGCCTCGATAGTATTGAAAGTCTTCGTAGTATTGATAGTCTTGGAAGCCTTAATAATCTTGAAAGTCTTCAAAGTCTTAAACGCCTTGAAAGTCTTGATAGTCCTGAAAATCTTGAAAGTCTTAATAGTTTTCGAAGTCGTCAGTGAAAGTAGCGGAACATCGAAGATAAGGGTGTACCGTTCGGTAATGACCGTTATAAAGGAAACGGACATTTCGGCCAAACGGTGGAATAGATTATGGCTGTGGTAACGGGACTTGCTGTTAAGACTGTCGTTAGAGACATAATGTATACTGGACTCGAATGAGCTGAAAGATCCCGAGAGTATCGCGGCTCTTTCTGTTATCTTCCTGTCGTGAAGCAATCCTCTAATGCAGAGCTATTTAACGTGGAATTCGGCTAGACTGAGCTAAAATTAAATTCAGAAACAACGAGAATCGTATTCCGTTAGGATTTGTGTGACCAGTGGGCCCGCTAACTTGAACATTGATTTCGGAGTTCGATGTCTGAAATTCTTACAGAATTTCCAGGCTGTGAGATTAGAAGAGCCTGTTCAGGAAGAACCTGTTTTAACACGGGAACTACCGAAGATGAACATGTTTCCTATTTCTATCATATTCATAAAAAGGAGAGCCTGTTTGAAAATATACAAATCGATAAATTAACGAATTTATTAATACATACATGATAGCAAAAAAAATCGCAAAAGATCACAGAAAATGCACTGTATTATAACATTAAATATAATAATATTCATAAAAGTTTACGAACCAGTTATTTTCACCGCTTTGATAGTTCTAGCGTTAAGGGAATTCGATTTTCTTAGTTCAGAGCACTTGATCTTCGGCTGATCGTCGAATGTGAACGAGATAAGATTTTCTCGGCGGTTCCGTAGACCACGGAAAGCCTATAAATCTCCAGTTAGGTAACTCTGGGATGATAGACGAGCTAGGCTACTATCAGCTAGTATACTCTTGTTTCCTGATTATAGATGTTGAGCAATGTTGTGATGTATGAACACTAGTTTAGGTGCTTTTCGATGAGTGTTCGAGTACTGCTAATCTGGTGGTAGCTTGAACCGTATCTGAAATTAGGGACAGGTAGCTAATCGCATAAAGAGAACCAAATAAAGGTCCTTTGCTCGTTGAAGATTCATAAGACTTACATATATTCATATTCTTTTTTATAAAACAAATATTTGCTTGTTTGTATGACTACTTATTTTCATTAATATTACTTATTGACCCATTCTGTCTCTTTTCCTTTTGGACAGCTAGTTTCATCAATATAGACTCGTAGTTAACCCATGAACAGTATTTGACGAGTATACTCAACATCAGAAAATGATCACTTTTTAGGTAACGACGAATATACTCGTCATACCAAAAAATAAATTATCCGTTGCTCCAAAAATTGAAATTTGAGTAAAAATTGAAAAATATCTCTTATAGGAATAAAGAAATTAAATTCTGTAAGGTTTTCGTGTCTGCAAATTTTTCCCATTTTCTCTAATTACGAATTTTTTAAATTTGTATTAATAATACTTGTTACATCAATAAATTTCATTTGTTTTTTAAATAAACTAGCTCGTAGTAATTCCCATTTTGGTACAATTGAATTTAAATTTACAGTAGGTGCGTTTGCTCTGCGTTCGACGAGTATACCCGTCGTCACTGAATTTTAACCTTTGCGGCGTCACCAAAGCGCGACGTTGTTCCTGACGGCCGAGGAGGAGTCATATGAATAGCATTTCGAAGACCATTTGTATACTCGTTCTTCGGCCACAGCGAGTATTCTATGGACCACTCGTATCCCCCTCGTCCGTACCGAAAAGGTTAATTACGCACGCAGAATTCCCGAAACAAAATTCTACCGTTGAAGGGTTAAAAGATTAAAATCGTCGACTCTAAGTTTGGGCCCTAATTGGAACAGTTCGACGCGAAAGAAGAGCAGGATCGTCGCTCAAGAAGGTGTGTGGTCGACGGGAGGGAAATATCGCGGGGCCACGGTGGTGGTAGTGCGTCTCGATTCCGACGCCGATCGTATACGCGCCATAAAGATCGAGAGAATCGATCGCAGCCGTCGTGCAGCAGGTAACAATATCCTTGAGACTCGAGAGGCGTCGTAGTTAGCGCCGCGCGGCCGCGGCTCGACGGTCTGTTTACAGTGTAATAGTAACGATGTTTATCGATCCTGTTATCGGGAGTACACTCTCGCAAATGCACGGGAGGCTTTACATACACACGTACATGTACACGAGTTCGAGGACGAAGCCTCTGGAGACGTAAATACACGGCGTGGGAGAGAGGCGGAGGAAGGCCTAATTCCTGAGGAAAAGAAGAATAAAAAAAAAAAAAAGTATATTCGGTTGTTGAATAAATTGATCCATTTAGAATTTCGTCTGTTGTCACTTCGATCATTTTCAAACTGCTTAAGGTGGCCTCCGCGAATTTTTAATATTTATAAATTTAGTTGAAAATTTAATAGAACATAGTTAAAAGGTTCAACTTTCGATTGCTGTTAAAGAATTGCAAGGTCAAGGATAAAATTGTTGAAATAGAGACGTTATGCGAATTTCATTTTAACGTGAGCCTGTTAACTAATGGAACTGTTGTTAGTACTGAGAAGTTAGTCACTTCTTATTTAGTTACAAAAAATTAAAGTTTTATAAAAGTATTAGGTGGTTATAGATTTTTTTACGGAGATTATGATGGCACAAATAATAACATTTTTTGCTTTTTCCAGTTATTTGTACATTGTTTTTTCCATTTAAGTATTTTCACTTAAATATAGCCGAAGAATACAAAAAATGTTTTTTCTGATCTTAATAAATTCGTCCCTGAAGAACTGTCTTTTCCAACCTTTTTTCGATCATGCACTACCTCAACCACTCCACTCAATTTTTAATTATTTGAAGCTTCCGTTTTTCTTCGTTGAAAAAATATCAATTTCTGTTAAAGAAGGATCATAGTATCGGTCTACCCAGTCAGTGTATTCTGGATCCAGCTAAATTTATTTCGACAGCGATTTCACGATCACTATCTCGGGTTCATTATCTTTATTGTCGACAACATTTTGTTCCGTATCGTCTGGTACCGCGTTCTCCTTCGTTTTCCGTGGCGATTGTTTCCTCAATGTTTCCAGTATACCGTGTATATACAGGATGGTCGATAACTGGTGGTACAACCGGAAAGGGAGTAATTCTACATTAAAAAAATAAGTGAAAAAAAAAAACGAATAAAATGTTTTCGTACGAGGTTTTGTTTTCAAGAAAATCGATTTTGAAAGTTAATCTGAAACGCGTGTATTCATAATGGTAGTAAGTAGATACGGAATGCAATGGACAGGCGCGTTAGCCAAGTCCTGTTCTATTCCACGCGTAGCGAACGGATATTCAATGTCGATTTTCTCAGAAAGGAGGTTTCAAATAAAAACATTTTATTCTACATTTTCGACTTATTTTTTCACATAGAACACACCCTCTGCCCTGTTGTACCATCAGTTACACAACACCCTACACATCCGCATTAATATGAGAGATTACTCGAAAAAAATTCCGTCGAATCGTGGAAAATCATTATTAATACAAGTGGAACAGTATACATAGATCGTTGAGTTCTACAAAAATGAGTAAATACTGATTTCGTCAAGTAAAATAATAGATTATTTATAAAGGAGTGAGTACTGATTTCGTCAAGTAAATAGGAAATTATTCATTGGTACACCGAATATTTACTCCGAATTGTATTATCTTGTACAATGTATACGAGTACAATTATAGGAGAATAGGGTCGAGTGACAGCTAGAAACCAAGAAAGAGGGGAAGACAGAGAAAAGGAGAGCAGAGAAAGAGAGAACAGTGTCAATCTATCTATAGAAGCTCGACTACTGGATGGGATAATTGTGTGAGGGTGAAGTTGCAATCGCGAATGCAACTGGTGGTGGTGTGGGGAGGGGAGGTGGTGAGAGTTCACCCGCTTCGCCTCCTCTCTGCCCAACCGATAGGGGGTGGAGATACCGACGTAATGGGTACATGCACACACTCGTACAAGGTGCATCGATGTGATCGTCGAGGAAAATCACGGGACGATGTCAACGACCCATGTTTGCGACGATCTTCATCCTTTCCAACCTCGTCCATCATTGTCTGCGACTGTTATACCAACTCGTTTTTCCCGTTTGTCTTTTCTGTTTCATGAATCGTCAATACGGAATATAATTACCACGCCTGGTAGATTAATTTTCAATTTTCCTCGAGTAATCTCTTGTATTAATGCGAATATGCAGGTTGTCGTGTAACTGGTGGTACAAACAAGGCAGAGGGTATGTTCTACATGAAAAAGTAAGTCGAGAATGTAGGATAATTTTTGTTTCATTTAGGACTTCGATTATGAGAAAATCAACTTTGAATATCTGCTGGATACGCGTGCGATTGAATGGGACTTGGCTGACGCGTCTGATCATTGCATTCCGTTTCTACTTACTACCTTGAATACACGCGTTTCAGATTCATTTTCAAAGACGATTTTCTCGAAATCGAAGTCTGAAATGGAAGAATTTTATTCTAGATTTTCGACTTAGTTCTTCATGTAATATCACCATCTTTGTACCACCATAACACCCTGTATATTCGTACAACCTTTCGATGTAGTGGTGAATACCGTTTAAAATTCATTTAGATCGCAGGTTATTCTGCTAATGTAGAAAACTGTCCCCGCGGTTACTGAGACCGAAAATACATTCGGTGTAACACTAATTCACAAAACACACACCTTGGCACGTTTCATGGAAACGTGTTCCGTTGTTGAGAAATTGGTTTATGCTCTGGGTTCTAAAATGTTCGCGTGTACAACGTTACTTGGAGTTAGTGACGGGCAAAAAGGATTTTAAAAAAATATTCGAATGACGAACACCTCACCAATTTGTAATTTTATTTGTGCTCAAGTACCAAATATATTAGTATACTGCATTTAATAATTGTATAATTACAGAATACAAGATGCTAACGTATTCGGTACTTACTGATAAAATGATTACGAAATACAAGTGTATTCTAGTATTTGCTCATTATAGAATACAAAATACCAGAGTATTCGTCAATTGATCCATATATTCAATACAAGTATTCAGTTCTTTACATGAATTTCAATTGCAAAATTATTCGATTGTGCTCATCTCTGTGTGCAGTTCAGTGAAGAGATAGAATTTGAAACGGGTACGTTATTAATTTTTTTTCGTATCGTATGGACCACTTTTCGTGGATCTGTATTGTCTTTATTCACATTTTTTTTTGACCTGGATCGCCACAAAATTTTTGTGCCAATCGGCTCTTTTTTGTCGAATTTCGGATTGGGAATCTCATTTGTAAGAGAAGCTTCAATTTATCTTGATTTGTATACATATAGCTTCTTTCGTTTTCGATAACAGTAATGCGATTGATTCTCATTTTGAATTGGCCGAATGATTGAAACGATTCAACTTCGATCGCAATTAAAAACTCAATGCAATCGAAATAATTATGCGACTGTGCATGCATTAATGTTAAATAAAACTGTCAATACGTAATCACTTCAGGACTGTCCATTATGAAAGATTTAAGCGTCTTTGCATGGTGTAGAAAATTGCGTAAAGCCTCGGTGATCGTCCAAACAAAACAGTCAAAAATTTTGGAAACACCCCCGATATATTTTCGACTTATTTTTTCACGAAGAATAACCCTCTGCCTGATTGTACCACCAGTTACATGACACTCTGTATATATATTCCTGTGTCTATAAAGTTTATAAGTAAACATTAAGCTCCTATTATTTAATTACACCTGTGATTTTCATTTTACGTATACTTCTAACGATTTAAATGCAACATTCAATTCAACTTCGATCACTTTTATCCATATCCGCACACTCGAATGTTCTGAATAATATCAGGATCCACAAATCATCTGATCAAATCAGATCGAAATAAAAGGCTTAAGTTCAATCTTCATTCACTCGTACATAGAAACCACAACTACCGATCGATACCAAATAGAGAGGCAGAAACAGACAAAAAAAAAAAAACAAGCCAGAGAAACAAAAACGACTGTGATCGTTCGACGCGTATTGTCCGCTCCATTTGTGTCGATCGCGGCGCCTAGATTAATCGCCCGCGAGAGATAATCCCGCCAATGTACTTCTTCGCTCCGCCGTTGCCGTCGATCGGTCGATCGGACTTTGTACGGTTCGATGTCTCCGGCCGCTCGATACCGCCGGCGGTAAAAAGAACGAAAATCACGCGAACGTTGAACTAAAAACTGTTCGAGCCCAGCGCCGCGCACACGCCCGGGTTATTTAAATAACGCTCTCGATCCTCGACGAAACGAGCCAGCAGAGCGTAAAATCACGCGCGATAACGAGCACATGATCGTGTTCGCCGTTCGACCACGTTTATCGTCGATCGTCCCTCGATTCGCTCGCGACAGCCACTATCCTTTTCGTGAGACCCGGCCGGAAATTATATAAGTTTTTCCCCCCTCGACGATCCACACGTTTCGGTTTATCTTTGTCGCCGGTGACGCGACGACCGTGTGCGTTCTGTTTCTCTCTCTCAGTCGCTCTACGCCAGCCTTGAACTTCGACTCGAGACGTGCCATTGTCCGAATTAAATTATTCGGTGCTCTGATCATTCTGCGTCATACGTAATACGGAGGCGCCTCGACTCGATCCCCTCACCGCCTGAAGGTTTCTCACGATCGAGATCCTCCTGTGATTATTGATCTAGATCACTGATTTTCTCAGTGGTTTTCGGATTGGTGAGTGTTTCACGATTAACACGAGCCCAAACACGACTTCGATCGGATCGTTTGGAATTTAGTGCAGTAATGCTTCTTTACTTGTTCATTGACACGCTCCTAAAGCTGTGTCTACACTATGTAAAGAAATAGTATTATGTAACGAATTGTTATATAACTTTGCTATATAACATGTTCTTATAACTTGTTACTAGATTATACCTTCTGGACGAGTCTGTAACAAGTTTGTATAATATTTAGCATCTCATTATTTAATAATGCTGTTACACTCGATGGATAATAGATAACTTGTTATATGACATGAAAAATTGTTGGCATAACGTTTTTCTTTCTGTTTTTCTACAAATGTTTTTATAACTTTGCTGTATAACGTGTTATGTTACATAGTGTTGACGCAATTTAAATATTGGGACACGTGGCATATATGATGAAATCTGATGTTTCGTAAAAATTATGCACTTTATGCTTGGTGCTCGTTGCCAGACCCGAGTCTAGAACCATTTCGAACGCATTGTTTAATTTTCAACAAGGATATTATTTTTAAACACCGTAACTGAATATTATTTCTATTCCATATTGTTAATAGAATTCAAACAATCGATGTCAAAATATACACTACCGGCCAAAAGTGTGGGGTAAGGCCCGATAATTAAAGAAACTAACACAAATCATTTCCACACAGTTCTAGCACATTACTTTTATCAAATCTTAGAGTAAAATATTTATAATAATATTTTTAATAATATTTTCCTCTAAAAATTGATCAAAGTAATGTGCTAATACTGAGTGGAAATGATTTGTGTTATTGTTCCATCAATCATGAACTCTGATTTCATACTTTTGGCTAGTGATTATGTAATTCTTTATGTCGTTACCATCGAATCATATTGTGCAATTAGTCATTGTTCCCATTAATTCTCCCCAGCCATTACGTACACTATAATTAATATCGAATTGCATGTTGGATCCTCATTGTGCGAGAATTTGTTATTGTCGATTCGTTTTCATTCTTCGTGGACCAGTTCGAATCACTTGAACCTTAAATCATCGAATGGATCTGGTGGCTCCCCTTCCACCAACGTATTGTATCGAGCGCCTCCATTTACGATCTTTCACGCAGCCTACTTTGCTGGATTTCGGACGGGCTCGCCGTGTGTAGATTACTTGATTACGATCGTGTAACAATTTCTGTGCAGATTTCGAACAGGTATATATCTTCGAAAGATAAAACATGATTACACGAGACGTGCAATTGAACACATTGAGAGACGTAATTTTGAAAGTTTCTAACTCATTGGAATAATAGAGGATCATTACCGAAAATCAATGCAAAGTTACAATTTCCGATACCAATATCTAACAATTCAAATTGAGCAGAATTTTGAATTTTGTACTGAAAGATTTGCAACATTAATAGCTAACATACAAATAGTATTAAAATTTATTAGAACCTTTACCTTATTGCATTTTCTAAGTTAAGAAATTCTATAAATGCGTAAACATACACAGTCAAATCATTATCAATATTTCCATCCATCGAACAGAAATCCTATACTTCTGATTACAAAACTGTTATTGTTCCTATCAATAATCACCTCTGTGAATAATTATTTTCAGACGATCAATCTGACAGTTATTATCGACTTTAGCCCGTGTATAGAATTTTATATCTCGAAAAGATCCTATCGTTCGATTTCCGATCCTTGTCGATTCACTTCTACGTTTCTGGTATTTTTTTTTTTTTTTGGTTTATTTTTAAATTGCAGACCCTCGAGAAGGTATATTATCACTCGAATGAAATTCGACTATTGGTTTTCCAGGTAACAATGCAGGAGGCAGGTCGTCAGCGGTGACAGGATCTGTTCAAAGGAGCACCGTCACGTCGAGCAACCGCGCACACTCAGCCACTCGACGGATCAGCCATCAGCAGCGTCAGCAACAGCAGCAGCAGCAGCGTCAGCAACAGCAGCAGCAGCAGCGTCAGCAACAACAGCAGCAACAGCAGCAGCAACAGCAGCAGCAGCAGTCAAGGATACCATTGGGATCCTTACGAAACTCGGATGACCACGCGCCAAGAGCCAGCTCGGCACAGGACGTTTGCGAAAACTCAAACGATTCCGGGCTTGGCTTCGAGGAACGTCAGCAACACCTTTCCACCGCGAACGTTAGTGAATATTCCATTCAACCTAACCCTGTTTTCCTTAAAAGTATTACTTTTTTTTACCTAACTTTTGCCTGTATGAATGTATATTTTTTTATTTAATAGCAGAAAAGTTTGCTTTGCTATAAAATTTTGAAGTGGTCACATTAATTGTGGCCAGAAACTGCAGGTAATATTTAAATATTCTAGTATTTTCTCGTTGTTAGTTTGTTGCACAAGTTTGTGATTCTTCGGTTACAAGCCCGTTTCTTGTCAGAGTCAGACTATACGTATTTGTTAGTTAGGTACTTGTTATATTTCGTTTTTAAGTCATAAGGGTACTCTTTAACCCTTCGTGCCCTGACGGTACTTTGTAGTACCACTTTATATGTAACAATAAATTATTTTCACTGCTGCCGTTAACCCCTGGGTCTGTTAGGTCTATACCTATTTCTTTTAATTATACAGGTTTTCAAAAAATCTGAAAAAATTCGGTGATACTTTTCAAGAATCTCTGCTACAAGATTCAATAGTTTTTAAAGTTTTTCTGGAATAAAAATTGCGGTAGAAGAATAACGATAACATAATTCAGGCTTTAAAGGGTAAATTAGAGATTATAAAGTCAACTTGTTCTTTTTTGGAATTAAAGGAAATTTTTATGTTTATTTATCGATAAATTGCTAGTGAATTCTCGTGTAACAACCTGATGCAAGTTTGATTTATCCACGGTGCTACATTCGCGAAGATATTATCGATGACCATCCTCAT
This sequence comes from Dufourea novaeangliae, assembly GCF_001272555.1. NCBI lineage: Eukaryota > Metazoa > Arthropoda > Insecta > Hymenoptera > Halictidae > Dufourea > Dufourea novaeangliae. The sequence goes on along the minus strand of NW_015374115.1, from coordinate 1,325,778 downwards.
TATAAACTCTTCGCCGATCCCTAACCAATGAGCTTGTATCGAGGTCACACTGTATATCGAAAAAAAAACAGGTTGCTGTTAGAAACAATTGATTTTTCTCAAGATGACGTCATTCCATCGATTATTTGTTACGTAACAAGTACTCAACAATGACTGAACAGTGACTCAACGAATCGATAATGGCTCGTTCCAGTCTCCCTTTTTTTCCTTCTGATAAATTCACGTTTCTCCTGTGTGATTATTGCATACATATAAAAATTATTCTCATTCGGACGAACCATTCGAGTTCTTTTTGTTTCCAGTTCGAAATATCTGAAAGAAAGACAAGCTAAGTTTAAAATGAATCGATGCTACGACTATTCGAAGCACTATTTACGTATCAGAACTGGTTATCGCCGGTTTGACAGAAGACTGGAGACTCATCGAGACCGTTATCGACAGTTATCGTCGGGAAATTGCATCGGTATTCGCAGTATTATCTAAGAGTGTGTGTCTTCTATTGAATATTCACCCTTAGCATTCGCAAGGCTTGAAAAACTGTGTACAGGGTGATTACGAAATAGTGGTACAACTCGAAAGGATGTGATTCTACATGGAAAAAGTACGTCGAAAGTGTAGAATAACATTTTTTCGAACGAGGCTTCGTGCTTTCGAGAGAATCGAATTTGTAAAATCTGCTGGATACGAATACAATTGTTGACTAAGACTTGGCTAACACGTCTGTCCATTGCATTCTGTTTCTACTTACTGTCCTATGAATATATACGCATTCGATGAATTTTAAAACAGAGCATTGTAAAAAAAAATGTTATTCTACGTTTTCAGCTTACTTTTCTATGTAGAATCACATCCTTTCGGGTTGTACCACTATTTCGGAAACATCCTGTATGATACCGTCTTGTATATTGCATTTTAACACGTTGACTGTCGCAGTGAAAAAGACCGTGCGTAGCCAGGCACACTAAATCGTCGAAAACATATACGTAGAGCCTGTTGGTCTTGCTTTAAATTATAAATACTACGATATTAATTTTACGCCAAAAATTTTGTAACGATATTTAAATAATTTTCTTTGCAATGTATGTGTCATCTATATTTATTTATAACGTGGCAGTCAAAGTGTTAATAATCGATATCATCGATACTGTATTTAGTGCCTTCTATTTCGTTCCCATTTATTTAGATTCGTTCAACGAATTAATCTGACAGATACTCTTTCGAATTAATATTGTCATTGTAATTGTGTAATTTCTGATATAATGGAAACCAGTACAATATTTTTTATCTACTTTTCATCTGTAAAGTTCGTCAAATCGATTAACCACTTCGGGGAATTGCAAGTTCCACAATCTCTAGTACAATAAGGTACAGAAGTGACGGTTACGCTTTTTCAGTTTTATCTCTCTCGAGAAAAACAGTTCTCCGCTTGAGATTCCAGCACCCGGGGAGATAGTCCGGTATACTTTCACTCTTCAGGAAACATATGTAAAATTGATAATCGTGATCAGAGCAATGACCCACAAACAAAACTCTCTCGAGTCTCTGATTTTGTGTACATCGAATCCAATCGCTGCAATTAATCACCGTAAACAAACACTCGAAAATAACAGCCACAGATTTAGTATTTTCCTCCTTCTGTCTCTCGCCGTTTAAATTCTTATTGTTCATTATATCCACCCTCTTTGACTACGACGAAGACCCTTTGAATACATCACTCTCAGAAAAAATCTTTCCTAACATGTATATTGTCAAATGATTGTCAATTTCAGGAAAAGTGCAAACATGTGTACTTACCAGTATCACTTCGCAACATTGAAGTTAAAATACCTCATAAACCAATGATTCTTCGACATAAATAGATTAACCCCTTACCGTATGGAATTTTAATTTGATAAATAGTCATAAGAATCAGTTATGTGAATTCGAACATTTGTTTTTATTTCTGAAAATAAGTACCCCTATATAGAAGTGGGTGCGGTAAGGGGTTGATACTTTTTGTAGGGAGTATCGAGACTTCGTATCGAGTTTTCGTATCGTCACAAATAAAACAATAATTAAGGGTGACAGTCTTAGGTGGTAATATAAAAGTCAACAAATGTATATTTATTAGGTATTTACACCGTTCAACGTATATCCGCACCAAATTCGGCACGAATATTCTTGGACACCCCAGAAAAAATACTACGAAGGTGCTCACTTCCTCGTGTGCACGAGGTCGGAAACACTCCACCCCCGAAAACATTTCCCAAGAGGACACTCTCGAAGCCCCAGATGCCTCTCCCTCCTATCTGGTTACGACACACTGTGTCTCGTGCATGTGCAAGTGGAAGTCTAATGCGATCACGTTCACCGTCGTTGATTCGCCCGACGACGACCAACGACGACGTCGATCGAGTCTCTAACGGTAGTTGAACCCAGCCCATGATGGATGTCCTGATTCGTTAAATCAAGCCGACAACGTGCACGCACACCGAGCCCCAACTCCTATCATCTCTGTCTCTCTTTTTCATCAATCTATCGTCTTGCTTAACAGGCTTGGAACGGTGCCGGCGAGGAGGACTCGAAGAGGAGGAAAATGGACATCAAGCTCGAGTCCGAGGACGCGAACTTCCCGTTCCCGGAGGTGACCGCGCACACAGCCGCCAGTCCAGAGAGCAAAACTGCTAGCAGAAGCACTACGGCGAACGGTACCATCGGTTTGGCAACGATCTCGAGCAGCAGAAACGGGAGGGTCGTCGACGTTCCTAGATCTCGTCCGGGGATGGGTGTGCTTGCGAAGAGGCCACCGTCCGCCCACCAAGGACCGATCACCCTCACCTCTCAGTTGTGTACGTGTACGATACATCCAGGATTCATTTGGTTATAGAGTAAATCATCGATGTGTGCTCGAAGGCTCCACTAACAATAAAAAGACCCCAGGTGTAAGGCTGAGTTTTCAATGAGGTTTAGCAAAGTGATAGAGCTTGGAATTCTGAAGGCAATAATATTATTTGTTTCAAGCGCACTTAGTTATTAGTTTATGAAATATTTGATGTTCAGTGCAGAGGAGCCTGTGAACACTCATCGAGAATTTACTGTAGTGCCTTCACGAGGTATAGTGAATTTAGGTGTGACCATCGCAGTTCGTGTGTGCTGTGTGATACCCTTGAAGGGTACAAACCCCTAAATGTGCCCTTTACTAACTCTTTAGGACTGTACTCATTTGGTCCTATTTACTTTCTTTTACTATACGTCCAACGCTGGTCCCAGACTCATGTCGATCGAAATATTTGTTCGATTCTCAACCCCATCTCTAGACAGATGGGTTTATCGATCGGTTCGTTAGAGCAAGTCGTTAAGCGTGTGCACGGTTTTGAAAAATTTATTACCGTTGATATTGTAGTTTTTTGACCGAGATACCGTCGAGGTCCCGGGCGCGAGGTCGCTGATAACGTGGCCGAGAACCGTGATTTCGGTTCGGATTTTTGGACGAATTTACGTCGGATTTTCGTGTTTATATTGCTCATCGTCGAAACATCGTGACACGTTTTTTCTTTTTTTCGTTTCGTTTTCACGCTATACTCGGTATCGCGGCTGTTTGATACCTCGGGTTATGAAGATATTCGCGGTTGTTTGCATTCGGATCGAGATGTCTCAGATTTTTCTGGCCCGTCTCCCTCTCTGGATCACACGGACTGATAACCTTCGGCTCGCGCGACTTCTCGGGCACATATTTTCACATCTATTCATGCGAAACGCGTAACGGGCAGAGATAAATCTGTTTCCGGCGAAATTTTTCACCTCGCCGCTTTTACCGCGACGATACGCGTTATCGGGGCCCCTCGCTATCCTCGAGGACCATTTTGCCCTGTTTGTATTCTTTCCCGCAATATCGGCCGCGATATGGAATGTAGGTCGAATAACAACTAATTACTAGTGATTTGTTAATGGAAGTGTGTCTGACTCACAGATCATTAGACTATTGATATTCCCCATTATGTTTTTTTTTTTCGGAGAATTCTTCTTGAAAATAGCTTGAACCTTTGGTTAGACTGTTCGCTCGAACATTTTATTCGAATATTGCGGGGATAGTCTTTGTAAAATATGGTAGCCTCGTGTAAATATTAGGTGTACAAATTAATTCGTGGCCTTCTTTTCATAGATTTGTTGTTTATTAAAAAAAAAAAAAAAAAAAAAAAACAAATACAGTTCAGTCCTGAAAATATTCCACATCACTTTCATATTTACGCTATTTCTGGGGCAGTTGGCGATAGCCATGTCGAAAAAATAATGGCGGTTTTGAGTCGATAATTAATTGTGGGGGCCAAAAATTAATTTTTACAATTAATAGTTCCACCCAAGACATTAGAAGTGGGTGCCATGCTTCTCTGGTTCCACATCGTGAATACCAACCCACGATCGATCCAGAGAGGCTTTACTGCATAGTATAAGGTGACACAAAAAAAGGGTCTATAACTTCTAGAGTAAGTAATACTCGTGAAATGATGAAAGAAAGTCTCAATAAGCATGGGTCGAAAAATTAATATTTCTCCGGGAGGCTATCGGTACCGTATAGAGATAATAAAAAAAAATAGGTAAAAAAAAAAACAAATAAAAATGATAGAAAACCTTTTGTAGCCAGAAAAAGAAGAAATAATAATAAGGTAATACATCGTTTCTATACGATACGATAGCTCCCGAAACGAAAAAGTCACCAGCTTCAAACGAAACAAAAAATTGTTTATAACTTCCAAAAGATATTAATTTTTCAATCCATATTTATTAGGAATTTTTTTCATCACTTGACGAATATTATCTATCCTAAAAGTTATGAACCCTTTTTCTTTCATCACCCTTGTATATCGTTTCAATTTGACTCCTTTTTTCCCTATACGGATATTCAGGTAGCGCCTCCGCGGACGGGAAAGTCCAATTGCAAATCATCTGCCAGCCGGAACAGCAACACCGTGCTCGCTACCAAACGGAGGGCTCCAGAGGTGCTGTGAAGGACCGTACCGGAAACGGGTTCCCGGTCGTTCGTCTGGTCGGTTACGACAAACCAGCGACCCTTCAGGTGTTCATAGGCACCGATCTTGGGCGTGTCGCGCCTCATATGTTCTACCAGGCTTGTCGCGTGAGCGGCAAGAACTCGACGCCCTGTATCGAGCGTAAACTCGACGGGACGATCGTGATCGAAGTGGACATGGACCCCACCAAGGACATGATGGTCACTTGCGACTGCGTTGGTATCTTGAAGGAACGTAACGTAGACGTGGAGCATAGATTCCCGCAGGAAGCTGGTATTCTGCAGGGTAGAAGTAAGAAAAAGTCGACCCGTTGTCGTATGGTCTTCCGAACGACGATCACACATCCAGACGGCACCACGGAGACCCTACAAGTCTGCTCGCAACCGATAGTCTGTAGTATGTATTAACAGTACATTAATTTTTTTTATTTTTATTTAAAGGATTAGCGTCGCAATAATTTTGTTAAAGAAAATATTAAATATAAATAATTACATACGCGTCTCTGGACCACCAAGTGGTATTGATGATAAATATCTAATTTATTCATTGTCCCCCTTTCCAGCACAACCGCCTGGCATCCCAGAAATCTGCAAGAAATCCCTCACCTCGTGTCCCTGCACCGGTGGACTGGAACTGTTCATTCTCGGGAAAAATTTTCTCAAGGACACGCGAGTAGTGTTCCAGCTGGACAACGAGGATCTATCGAGTAGCTTGGAACCGCACTGGGAGTGCGCGGTACTGCCCGACAAGGAGTTCCTTCAGCAGACGCATCTCGTATGCGTCGTGCCCGCCTACAGACGACAGGATCTGGCGCCCACGGAAACGGTCAGCGTGAAATTGTACGCGGTGTCTTCCGGGAAGACCAGCGAGCCCCATAACTTCCTCTATACCGCGGTGTCCACGCCACCGGAACCATCTGTGGGGAAAGTCGAACCTATAACTCCGCCTCTACCCACTGCGAATGGCGAAACAAGTCTAGCAACCTCTCCTACGGCGGTGTCCCTAACGACAGGTGTACCAGCGAACAGTAAGTGGAATTTTCTAAACACGGTCCAACTGTTCGCGAAATGTAAATGGTAATTGTGTATAACAAAAAGGTCGTTCTGATGTTTCAGCTCTGATCAACCAAGCAACCGCAGGAACGCCGAATTACCTGTCGACGATGCAACCGCAACAACAAACGTCCCAAACCAACGAAGCTCTAAAGAACGATCCCAGTCCACCGCCGGTTACGGCGTCCTCTCAGGTAACCCCAGTCATGATGTGGGCCGCGCAGAGTCCCAGTTGCCAGAACTCACCGCCCGACGTGATGATGCCGCCCCCATCTTTGGTCGCGAACCCCCTTCTAAATCGTAGATCATCTTCGAACCTTCAGTTAATACTACCAGATAATCTGAAGACCGAGGTGCTCGACGAGAACAGCGAGAACAGTATGATCAGCGAGAACAGCATGCAAAGTATATCCACGCCAACCGCGAACGGCTCGACGGGGACCAGTCCGTTGCAGCAACTAGTGAACGAGAACTCGAGGGAGACGTCCCAGCAGAACAATATGATCAGATCTGTGCCCGTGGTCGCGAACGGTTCACCGGTCCAGGAAGCGGTTAGCCTTCTGGGCGTGGTCGATATGATGCGGAATCAACACCCGTTGTCAATGGTCACGCATCAGAACACCTACGGAGGTATGCACGAATCGTCTCAAGTCAAAGTCTTAAGCCCCCATCATATCAACAACGACACTAACCAAATGTTACCAGCAGAGGGCAGTCCTAACGGAAGCCTTCAGGGTGGCGGAGTCGTTGATCTACGTATGAAACACCATCAGTCGGAATACGCCGCCCTCTCGAATTTCGCCTCGTCGCCTAACGGGCAGCCGTTGCCTGCACAGAGCGGCCATAGCGTGGAGAAATACCTGAACCATATCGAGTCGAACGTGAAAGAGGTCGAGAATCAAGAGAACGGTTACGTAGCAAACATGCAGCAACGAGCTTCCATTATCGCCACGGGTCGGCAACCGCAACAAACACAATCTTCCAATATGATGGCTTCCTCCAATCAAGGCGTCAAGCTAGATAATCTAGTTAATTCCGCCGCGGAGACCCATCAGCTTGTATCACCGCTTCGAAACGTCAATCCTAACAGCAGCGGCCTGATGAGTCACGTATCAGCCGGTGATCATGAAACGATGTCGAGTTCTCAGCAGACCAGAAACAGCCCGCCTATTCCGGTGCAGCCGATGCTACTTGAAGCACTGATGCCGTCTCAGACTGTTCAACCTTTATCAGCAAACGGTGCCTCGTCTGTCTCCCCACCAACGGTTCAAGAGCAAACCGCCGGCGACAGTTTAATGACAACCATCAACGCTGCCTTATTACCAGCGATGCAAGAGCCAACAGTATCAGCCAACGGTACGTCACCGGCTAACGTACCGTCGCATAATCAATTACAAGTTACGAACGAGACTATGTCGACAGCGACTGATCACATTCCCCAAATTCAAGGTCTGACTCAGTCGGATGTCGTAGCGATGCAACAAGTACAACAGGTCGAGCAGGTTGTTGCTCAGGCGCAACAACAGGTCGAGCAAGTTGTTGCCCAGGCGCAGCAGCAGGCGGTGCAGGCGGTCCAGCAAGCGCAACAACAGGTTGTTCAGCACGTGGTGCAGCATGCGCAGGTTGTCCAGAAAGCTGTACAACAGGTGCAGCAGGTTCAGCATGTGCCCGCGGTCCAGCAGGCGATGCAACAGGTTACCCAGGAAGTGTTTCAGCAGGCGGTACAACAGGCCCAGGCAGCTCAGGTGATGCAGCAGGCGGTTCAACAGGATATTGGCTCGATGTTAAATCAGCCAGCTGGTTTTGTCGCGGAGGCCAGTTCCGCCCTTGCCAGTGGAGCTGCTCAAGAACCGTCGCAACAAAGATTGACCACCGCCGCTGAACAGGCGATTAACAATGTTATTACCAACGCTACTCAGGATATCATTAACAATAGACCTATCACGACAACCACCGCGCACGCTATCATCGCGACAAAAAATATATTGAACAGCGTGGCCACACAAAGTGCCCAGCTGATGAACAGTGCAATGGAGGGGATACTGCCCAAATCGCCGTCTAGCCAGAACAACATGGTTGAACAAGTCACGAGTAAGTCACCGCCGGTTGCCATGCCGGTGACACCCAGCAGACAAAGTGTAAATCCGCCCATAACAAACACCGCTGGCAACTCGGTCGGGACTACCATTAGAAAGCAGGAGGACGGCATGTTACCTCAAGAGCTGACGTCGATGTCGGAACACGATCTTCTGAGCTACATAAATCCAAGCTGTTTCGATCCGCAGAATGGCTTTCTTATGTAGTGCCGCCGTATCCTTGTCATATTCCTAAACACGAAAATCGTATAATGGTATTCGAGGTACTCGGATACGGAATAAGTGACTATTTCCAGCCAATCGAGTAACGGAAGTTTACATATGTTGGTTCGGTACGAGTTCTATATCTGTGCCACATTGTCGTTTCAGACTTTGTATGTGATAGAAAAAAAAAAAACACAAATCCTGTTTTGTATGATGAAAGAATGGACGAAGTTTGCACCACCTTTGTAATCGAATCGACGAATCTGTTAACTTTGTTAAGTAAGACGGGCGCATGAGAGCGCGACAATTAGGGTCTCTCCTCCCTTTATTCTTCCTTTTTCTACGAATTGTCGATTGTGATAATTCATTTTATTTATCTCTTATTAATGCCTTTTGCGCATCCAGGTGCCTTTCCCCCTGCCTCCCTTGTCCCAACGCCGCTATTGTAAATGTATCTCAGAATTGGTATTTCCCTTTTGCAGAGGAGTCGTGTTTATTGTATCCTATTAATCGACAATGTACTGACCCCACTCAATTCTACACGGAGCCACGAAATTGAGTGTTTCAAAGGAAAGAAAAAGTTAGGTTTCCCTGAACCTTAAAGTAGACTACCGGATCCTTATGTTTCATTGATACATCCTTCTAGTTTCTTTCTTCCCCCTTTGCCTTGACTTGATTACATTTCTAACAAATGGATCATCTTGTTGTTTGACG
>NW_015374115.1:1304814-1316498 GCF_001272555.1 Dufourea novaeangliae | reverse complement strand
AATATATATAATATATATTTTACATTTACCCAAAGAGAGAAGCAGATGATCGGACAAAGTGAGCTTATTAAATATATAATGAAATATTATATATTATAGATTGTAACATCAAGTTACACCAGGGTTTCTCCCTTTTGTTGAAGATGAGGGGTGCTATGTACCGCGTGTACGAATACTCGCCAACATTAATCTAGTAAGAGACAGATTTTATAATGAAAGATACTGAAACATTTATTGTCGTGATATGTCTTTGTAGCAAAGAAAATATATCTATATACACACATAACATATGTATATACGACCATGTATATATGTATGTTACGAGTCAGTATATATTTATATATGTATATTTTATATCGAGCATCTATTTACGTGTCACGTGTTTTAGAGGGTCGTTTAAAAGAAAAACAAAGAGCATGAATGCTGCATTAACTAAACAAACCAATCATTGTACTATGTGGTATGTACTTTTGTGAAATTATTTGTAACATTTACCGTACACTGTACTGTACGCACAGCTGCTGTAGCGGCGTCACCTTATACATCGAGAAAGGAAATCATGAACGTGTACTATTATTTTATTCTCCTGTAAGTTGAATAAATGTTTCACAGCATTGCTTTTCCAATAATTTTTTTCAGTCAAATTGGGTATAGTATTAATATAGGATATAATAAAAACATAAAACGGCATGTCATGGTTGATAACATTTATATAACGTTTTGAAATATCGTTTCAGAATTATCTATATAATAACTTAAAAATATGTTGGTTTTAAATGAATTGATATGCTAGGTACAATTATATTATAAACTCTGCCATTTTCCTTTTTCACCCCTAACTTTACCCTCTCTCAGTAATTTATTTAGATGGTGATGTACATTGTAAGCTGCTGCTTCCCACATGATTTGTGAGGTATCCTAGAAATACAAAAATTTTTATAATACATTCTACATGTCAATATGAATTATAAAGGAAAGTAACTATTAATACCGTGTATATATGTTTAACAATGTCCATTTCGGATAATGTACTGCTCTCTGAATTTCTCTCTAAAATTTTTAAAATTTCAGCTTCTCTTTTTTGTCTATGCTGAATATAAAACTTAATATTGGACTCAGGATCTGATATTACTGGTCCATGACCAGGATAAATTAACTGAGGTTTCAGTGCCAACATTTTTTTCAATGATTCCATGTAACTATATAAATCCTCAAAAATTGCAGTTCTTTCTCCAAGGATACAATCTCCACTGAACAGTATCCCTTCATTCTCTAGTACAAGGGAAGCATGATCTGTGGTATGTCCTGGAGTATGTTGAATAGAAAGCTTAGCACCTTCTACTTCCACTATTTGTTTGTCCTTCAATGGTTGCCAGTTAGTCAATTTTTCCTCTTCACCTAGTTTGTTATCGTCTGGTGATCTAGGTAATTTCCATACTGTACTAGTATTAGCAGGATTCATTGTTTTTAACATGTTCTGAACAGCATTGGCTCCACCTATATGGTCTATGTGCCAGTGAGTTATTACTAAATGTTCAATTGTAGCATTTTCTTCTTTTAGTACTTTAGACAGTACTTTTGTATATTCATCTGCAGTTTTTGGTTCTCCAGTATCAACTAGTATACGCCTAGAAAAAAAAGGTAATAAGTTGTAGCATCCATACATCTAAGATTTGTAAAATTATAAATTCTATGACAATTACCTGGTTCCTGTGCCTACAAGATATGTATTGGTACCTTGCAACGTCATAGGTCCTGGATTACAACCTAAGATGCGTATCACTGTACTTGACAATCTTGATATGGCAGGCAAATCAGTCAGAGGCTTCATATTTACGATCCGTTCGGAACTAAATACTAGTGAAGACTGTAATGGAACTTTGTACGAGGTATATCTACGCTCGTACGCACTATTTAACTAAACTGATAACACCACACCATGCGATGATTTTTAACTAATGCGTGTACGATAAGACTATGCCTTCCACTAAACCTTAACTGATGTTAACTTATCATCTCTTAGTTTAGTCATTGTGAGTAATGCGATCTTATGGTTAACGAATCAATGATACAGCGACGTCAATCGAAGTGTAGCTATAGACACGTATTTAGAAACAACGACACATCACGAGGCTATGCGAAAGTTTTCTATTTTTGTTATTGCAAATTGAGAAGTACTTAGCACATAGATACATATAATTAACATATGAATTGCTTCCATGAGTCCTCGTTAGTCCTCGTATAAATTGACGTATCTAGTAAAACTAATAGACGACATAAGTCATGTATTTAATACAAATATTTAAGATATCAGTGAATCTAATCTGCGTTGCGTTATGTTTGACTAATTTTAAGATTTATAGATAGTATCAAATACAGATTTAGCTTATAATGGTTATTAATATCACAGATATTGCGATACTACGCTGCAGTAATTTCTTTATCAAGATTTTATGAGTACATATCGAGTGTCAACGATGCAACCGTATCCAGAGATTCGTGCATTAGGCGTGACACTAAATGGTTACGGGGTTCTAGAGACCCCAATACTCGGGACACAAAAACACGTTGGATGGAAAATCTATCCTTATGCAATACACTGTAATACACCTTGCAACGCCTTGTCCCAGGTCCCAGGTTGTCTGTGATTTGATTCAGTTTGATATTGAATTTGATTGAATTTGATCAGTTTGACGAATGCAGGGCTATTTGTACAATGTTTAGCACAGTGTTACTTGTACGATTTAAAAAGTACGTTACTAATAAAATACGAACGAATGTTTATACATTATACATAAACAGCTAATCGATCATGAAACGAGTAAAACTTAAATTAAAAAGGCCGAATCCATTGTTTGAAGTTTGGTTAGAAGAATGGCGGGAAGAGGCTGCTTCCAGAAATTCCAATTTGCAATATAATTTTTCGGAAGCACTAACTTCATTGAAAAAGTATCCTTTACCATTGAAGTCTGGAAAAGATTGTATAATATTACAACATTTTGGTACAAAATTATGCTTGATGTTAGATCGAAAACTTGAAAAGTATAAAGCTGAAAATGGAAATTTGGTAGGAACAACCGATTCTATTTGCCTGCGTTGTAACCATACTCAAGAGCATGTTTCTAAAAGAAAACAAAAATCACAACACATTGCAATAAATTTGGATCGCGTGCATGAAAGGGTAAGGGTATATAGAATAATTAATATGAGACAGTTATATAAAAATACTCATTTTTAATATTAAAAAAGTGAAAGTTGAAGTACATTGTACACATTTTTTTTTCGATCAAGACAGAACCGGCAGTATTCGATAAATTAGATTTATCAAAATGGAACTTGGAAAATTATGCTGTTTTATTAATTTTGTATAAAAAAGCTCAAGATCCTTGTTTTCCAGGTATTGTAAAAATAATATTATAAGTTTTTTGTAACATAGTGTTGTTACTGTGAAATTTATGCGATTCTTATTATTTTATCAGGACTTATCACTGAAGTGGAACTGCTACTCGAAATAAAAAATTTGTGCGGTCATGCTTCAAAAGATTCAGTTTCAAATTTATTTGATAATGGTTTAGTTTCTATGATAGGTGCACCAGTAAGGTAGTACATAAATGTATGTTACATTGCTGCAATGTTCGTCATTAATAATATTATTGCAATCTGTCTAGGTATAGTCTCACAGAACAAGGTATAAATATTGCAAAGATAATATGTGAAATTACTACAATGGATGCAAAACAAATAAACTCTTCTGATAATCTAAATGAAATTCAGTTATGTTTAAAGTCAAGATTTGGGCAGAAATTAGTATTGTATACAGATATAACAAGTTTAAATAACAAATATATAAACCCACAATCACCTAAAGAATGTCATAAGAGTACTTATGATAACTTAAATAAATCATCACATAACATTCAGAAATCTCAGTCCTTAGAACTTATTAACAATGGAAAGACTACACAACATTCCAATCAGTATCCTGTAAAACAGAAAATAAATGGTAAAAATGTTGTGGAAAAACCTAAAACAACAAAGAATGCTAAGAAAGATGCATCAAATAAAGAAAGTGGCATATCTCATCTTACTGATCATGCAACAAAACAGATTTATATAGAATCAAACAAATTTGATATAATATTACTAGTAGATACACAAGAAACTTGTGGGTATGCTTTGTTTTATTAACTTCTTGCAAAAATACATTGCAGATATTTAAAAAAGTTTGATTTTAGTGGGAAAACAAAACCTCAGCATGATGCTACAATTGTGGAGTTATCACAACTTGGTGTATTATTTGAAGTACGTCATTTAAAAGTTGGTGACTTTGCATGGATTGCCAGGTGTAGAGATACAAAGGCTGAATTGATTCTACCATACATAATAGAACGAAAGAGAATAGACGATTTAAGTGCAAGTATCACAGATGGAAGATTTCATGAACAAAAGGTGTAAAATATTTGTGTTTTCAATTAACTGTATTCACTTGCCTCTATTTAATTACAAAGAAAATTATTTTATAGTTTCGGTTGAAACAATCTGGAATTGAAAATCTTATGTATATAATTGAGGAATATGATAAAGAACAAAGATTAACAATACCGCATTCATCATTGATGCAAGCTTCCATTAATATATTAATACAAGATGGATTTTCAATAAAATATACCAAAACTCATAAACATTCTATGTTCTATTTATCATCACTAACAAGAATTTTCAATGATGTTTTTAAAGTAGGTACTCTTACATCAGAACAATTACTGTTTAAATAAATTGTAGCGTTTCCTTCAGAAATGTTATTCTCATTTTAGGAAAAAAGTTTAATAGGATGTAAAAAAGAATTTCTTACACAAACGAATAAATCATCTAATACTGTGAATCTTATGGAATTTGAAGAATTTAATAAGGCGGCGTCGAAGCAAAAGGTATACAATAAATTATATTACATTATGAAATGTAATTATTCTTGTCATAAACTAATGGTTTCCGTTTTTAGGTTTTCAAAGTAAATCAAATGTTTATTCGTCAACTATTACAATTGAAGGGGTTATCTGTAGATAAAGCTTTTGCAATTGTGGAACGCTATCCCACTCCACGAATATTGGTCGATGCTTTCCAGCAATCTGATTGCAGTGGAGAGTTATTGTTATCGAACATTGAATTCGGGAATAAAAATCGTCTTCTTGGACCTACCATCAGTAAAACACTTTATCAATTGTACACGAAAAAAATTCTAAATTAATAAAACATTCCGTGTAAATGTAGAGAAAAAATTACTGCAATAACGAACAGTATTTTGGCCATTAAATACCTTCTTCTAATATCTTTATTTAACCATGAAATGTTTCTCATATTTATTGAGACTTGTCCAGATTCTTGCCATACATACTTCTAATTTCTCATTACTAGCGTTTATGATACCAATTTCAATCATTATTTCTGTAGTATAATAGTTTTAAACTATTAATTTTAAGTAATATCATTAAAAATTATTGTGTCCATTTCAAACAGTGATATTATATCAATTTGTAAATAGAAGACATTATTAATGTTGTAAAGTGACGAATGAGATTCAAAATTTAAATATTTTTGCAGAAAAGGTATTGGATTTCATTACTTCACGTGGGTTTTACTTATGACGATGTTTAATAATTAATTGGAAAGTGTCTGATAGGGATCAGCCTTATACCACTGCGAGTCTACATGGCGTAATAAGAGGGTGACATGTGAAAATAATAGCCACTGTGTGCCGTAATTTTTGACGTAAAATCACCCTGTTTTCCCTTTAATCACGTATTGAAGAACCCTTTCTCAAATATCGACTGATTAATATGCCAACCACAATTATACTTTATATTCTGAAATTTTAAAGGTATTCACTTATTCACCGCGTGACGATAAAAATTCATTATGTAAGTTCAAATTTATCTGTTTTAATCAAAAGTAAAATTAATGTTTTTGTAACAGATTTAATATTTTTAAGAAATTGGATATTTAATACTGTTGAATCTCTTCCCGAAGAAATTATTTGTCTTAATATAAAATGTTGTACAGTGGATGAAACGGTCGTGTTCTAATTTTGAATGCATAATAATAGTTCAGGTAGCGTAAAAAAGAAGTTGTCACCAGTGATACAAGTATATCGTGTTGACTCACCTGAACCGTGCCGAAAGCATGGGGGTGAAGAAAATTTCGAGGCTTGCCTTGCACGTCAACCTTTCAGATATCTGAATTTAATATTACACAGTTTTATGATACGTACGAAGTAAGTGAATAAAGTACTGCCTTTCTTCGTTGTTGCAATTTTCATTTCCTTTATTTCATATTTACTTTATTCTAAACAGAATTGTTCTACTGGAGCGATGTTAACGCCATGAAGTACGACATCGAATTTTGAATAACCTTGAAGTGAAAGGAACTTATTACTTGTGACCGCATGACTATTCGCTGCTTTATTCCTTACTTACCATACTGAAGCTTTGCATAGAAAATATGAAAATTTTTCCGGCCGTTACGTATGACGGTATACTGGATCTTCTTGATATCAACATTAACATTTTCTGCGTTTCTGTCGGTATGTTATACCATTGGCCGTTGTACCTATACGAAAAATATACAGTACATTTGTTATAA
Source organism: Dufourea novaeangliae (assembly GCF_001272555.1). Lineage (NCBI taxonomy): Eukaryota > Metazoa > Arthropoda > Insecta > Hymenoptera > Halictidae > Dufourea > Dufourea novaeangliae. Next base: position 1,309,862 of record NW_015374115.1, on the reverse strand, counting down.
TCGTTTAAAAAGATTTAAAGGGCAACTTTATGTTACAAATCATATATAGCCATATTCTACACGTCGAAGGTAACAAGAAAATCGCGGATGAACAGTTATTGTTTAAATATTTTCAGTGTATAAATATAAATAACATAAATTAAAAATAATCCAAAATGCTTCTGCCCGTCTGTTAATAAAGCAGAATATCAAAGCGTGTACGGCACCAGATTTGGGCAAAATGTAATCTTATTACCAAATCTAAGGAAATAATTCTTTAAAGTAAATTGTTTCAAAACTCTTATTTATTAGATCTTTGTTTTTCAGTTTCGACGCGCAGTATAAACTTGTGAATTCTGTACAATACTTTTAACATTATTGCTCTACATGGTTGAATTTTCAAAAAAGATAATAGAGACGAAGGAGGGCTGTACGGACAACTTCTTTGAATTTATATAACAATACAGTTAATCTTTATTCAGAATGAAGCGATGTCAATAGTGTCGAAAATAAGATTGCTAAGCTTCTACTTACGCGTTCTGTGAAATTGCAAGAGAATGGTCTATCAATCGTTCGCTTTGGTAGCAGATGTAAAGAAGATGGATCAACTGGCCCATAATGTATATTGAGTGCCTAAACGTTTCAAACGTACCGAACACCGCATTCAACTACAATAAAAACTGTACTTGAAAACAGAAGAGGGACCGAACTCATATGACAATATTAACTCGTGGTCCGTGGCCGATATTTTAAAAAACGAAACCAAAATAGAAAGTGTGTACTATTTTGCAATTAAATATTTCTTATATTCTTATTACACAAAAATTAAATATAATACCGCAAAGGGTTAAGCAATAATTTCTCTGATTATCGCTTACTTTCACTAAGCTGATGCTTAAGAAGATCATATTTAAACCCAATTGCAGAAGCTGCGGTAGCATGAATGCCGAATCCAGACGATTGACAAAACTTTGGGGAAAAAAAGGTCGATTTCATCTTGATTGCTGGCACGACACCTCCATACGTGTAGCAATATTTAATACTAACTGTAATGTCTTACGATGTGTACGAACAGAATCCTCGATAATAGATTTATACGCTCTTCTCTGGTGCTCGATTGGTTCTCCATCTTTGGTACACTTGTAAAGTTCATATTCCAACTGGTTTCTGAAAGTGTTACGTACGAATGTAGTAAAGCTATTGTAAATATACAAATCAGTTTATTAACCATCGTGCACCGTTCGGGTCAATTTGCCCCGAAGTCAATGTTTAATTATTAATTAGATTTATTTTAATAGAAATTTATAAAGTAATTTGACACCAATGGTTTACATATATTATACTCTACCGATTGGCAAATATATTTTTTTAATTCAGGTCCAATTTACATTAAGCAATGGGAATGTAATAGTTCATCGAATAGTGCGCGAGGGTTGAAAAAAACATTTTTCTAATCTAATTTTCATTACTAAATCATGAATATGTAGATTTCAAGATTTCTTAGGAAAAAAATGAAGTTTACATTTCGCTACACGTAGATTAAATATAATTACGACGTAAAATTTTTCGATACGACCACACATGTCATACAATATGTTGCGTCTTCTCTGATTTATAGGATCTACATTTTCATCAAAATAATTTAAGTCATTCTTTCGGGCGTGAGCAAAATCATTCGTGTTTTCGTATGTTAATTTTATTATTAATAAAATTTTCGATGTTCTTACCCAATAAAGGCGAGTAGACCGCAAATATATTGGGCATACATGATTAACATAGTGTCGAAACCGATAAAAGTAATGATATCTAACAAAATATAGCCACTAAGAAACACCGATATCAAGTAGTAGTATTTATGCTCGTCCAGTGCGAAATACGCTGGATAAATGAATTTGTACGGTCGAGTTTCGTTGCGTGGCGAAATGATATCAAGCAATCGTGTTTCAAATACGAACCCACAGTATACAGCCGTTGCTGTGTACAGAAAATCTGCGGGAATAGACACAATAATGTTGAATCGATTGTTATTCGCACGGTACACGAAAATAATGATTTTCGATAGTTTCCGATCGCAGAGTTCAATGCAAAAAATGATGATGGTAGCCATAATTTTAAACATTTAATATTTTTTTTCCGTAAAAATTGCATTTCTTTCTTATTAAATATAGCAAGTTATTTCTAGAATAAAATTGACACGTTGATTGTTCGAATTAAACTTTTCGGCCACTTAAAAAATAATCTCTGTAAATAGCATCTGTAGTTGTTTCACCAAATAGATCTGACGTTTCGTTATTGACTTTGGTAACAATGGTCAACGATGGTCTCCTCGATAGCCAAAATATTAATCGGAAATAGTAATTATATGAAAGAAAGATTACACATGTATCCTTTTGCGTATTGCTTCCCTTGGCTCCAGTATCTCTCCATGATCTCTAACTCTTTCTCACTTGTTCGTTCCTTATAATCGCTATTTATTTGACTCTGAAGGTACTCCAGCTGCACGGTTCAATCGATTAGTTCGGTTATCATAAGCGTCAAAATTTCCAGCCAGATGTATGTACAAGCCGTTACATATAGAGACATGTAAAATTTTGTAATTTCTTTCTATTTTAATTCGTACTTTAAGAAAAATGATAGTTTATAAAATAATTCTCTTAATTTCAGTAAAACGTAGGAAAAATCGTTACTGATAGTGTAGGCTTTTCGTTTCCTTAGCGTTACACTTTAAATGTAGGTAGGTCGTAGTAGGTTTGAAATACAGAATTAAAAAACTTGCATAATCTTCATATATAACGGCAACCTATTACACAACATATGCAACTGTCGTTTTCCCTACATAAGACCAGCGACAATAATTTAAGATAACAAACTAACGTGGTTATACACAGTGGGATAGCTTCGAACATGTCTAGTTCTCGAAAAGATCGCACGTACTTCCAGACCTGCAAAATTATTCGTGTACATATCTATGCGGAAGTTAATGTATAGTGCAAAAATCGTTTACAAAATCGTTGTCCAAGTAGACAATCAATCTTTCGCCAAATATATTCTGTAAATAAATTCTACCGTCATATGTCACTTGCTTCTCGAATTGGAAATAAAAGTACCAAACCAACAACGCCAAAATGAAATGAAAAAAATAAACAAGTCTATAAGAGAATAAGTTTAGTTGTATAGAGAATAATTTTCTAGACGAATTCTCACTTTTTATAGAACACGCCGCGTAATATTATGTAATTCGATCAATTATTACGATTGTTACCGTTGTGATAACCTCGATAATTATTATGAACACTATAAAAATGATGCGTCTTCCACGGTCCATGGGATCCTGGTTGGGCCACTGGCCCAAAAACTTCAGGTGCCACCTGGTAATCTGGCAATAGTGAGTATTAGTGAACTCCATGACATGTACGAAGGTAGAACAAATTTCCGTATTCTACCTACAGATGTCTATGTAATCACGTTTAGCAATCGACTGACGGTGTAATTTCGTATCTTCTTGTTCTTCTTCTTGCTTCGATTATTAATGCACGCTTTGATTAATATTTCAGGGTATTCATTACATCGTAACTTTTGAATTACGATTCTACGTAAGAAACGACAGGTGGATAAGAAAATGAGAGGCCTCTGGAATATATGCTGCTCTTTTAATCAAACGTTCAAGAATATCTTTAATATTTTAAGCGCGATCGACCGTCGCGTCAGTTTCTACGTTACATCTCAGCATTTAATAGAAGATTCCTTCGGCCTTCACCGATGAATATTTCAGTGCGTCAGCGAAGTCTTCTGAAATTGCAAAGAAATCTGTTTCTTTGTAGAAGAAAAACCAACAGACTAGATGACTTACCGTTTGTTAGTTTGGTACCTTATAAATAGTTCTTGCATAGAAGATCTGTCGTTGTTGCACGAAGAAAAGCTTAAGCACTAAATGAGACAAATCTGAACTGTACAGTTTCTTTATTAATTACTGTACACAGTCAGATTTACACATTTAATTATGAACCATATATGTATACCATAATATATACCATATCTTTACGAAATATTCAAAGTTATTTTTGTTTCAAAGACAATTATGAAAACATCCGCACCCCCTCCGAGAGAGGAACAGGTACTTAGAGATGAAACAAAAGCTTCGGAGGTTTATTATTATTTTATTACTAATAATTCTATGATATATGTATATTGCACATATTTGTAGCATCCTGAAAACGGGTATTAACGAGTCATTCCACGTCGAAACGCACAGAACTGCGACCTTAACGACCGATTTTTTTCGAATTTGCAGCATTTGTTGATAACCACAAGAAACTAAATTGTGTAAAATTTTAGTTTCTAGTCTTGAACCGTTTCCGACAATTTCCCTTGCAGGAACGCCTTACCATAAGAGTCATCTCGAGGCCGCGGGATTCCGGGAATCGGGTGACGTCACCGCGTGCGAGCGAGACCGGTAGAGCGAGCTGCGGTATCGGTGCTCTCCGTCGGTGTTGACGCGTGCCGAGGAATTTCGGGGGTCTATGGGGGGAGGTGTGCGAGCGAGAGAGTACGGTAGAGCGTGCCGCATTATCGGTGCTCTCCGTCAGTCCAACGCGCTAGTGACGTACGTCTCAATTCAACAGGAACAAACCTGCCCACTTCCTCACTTTCTCGTGAGCCGTCGCGGAGGGTGGGCGCGCGTCTCGTACTCGTCCTTTCTCTTGTTACTAACCCATTGTTTGTTGCAGGCATTCAACAACCGTCAATTTATTTACTGTGAATATTATTAATCTATTTACTGTGCATATTGTTGTGTCCCCTCTCTTGTTACTAATCCCTTGTATGTTACAGATGTTCGAGAACCATTGGCTTCGATATTTATCTTCTTATGTACTGTGATTTATTTACTGTGATTTATTGACTGTGATTTATTTACTGTGCATATTATTAATTTATTTATTGTGCATATTGTTGTGTCCCCTCTCTTGTTACTAATCCTTTGTATGTTACAGATGTTCGAGAACCATTGACTTTGATATTTATTTTCTTATGTGCATATTATGTATTCTATGTGTATTGTATAATGAAAA
>NW_015374115.1:1265036-1303976 GCF_001272555.1 Dufourea novaeangliae | reverse complement strand
TATAAGGTTTATTGTGAAAGGTGGGTAGATGTAGAACTTGTGATTCCATCTACTTGCCTTGGGCCTCCACTCGCAGCAACCTCCTCGTGGTGAGGCCTGGGCAATCGGTATTGTAATCGGTAAAGTACTGTAAACTGATGGCAATATCGAGCTAATGGCTGCGAACTTTGAATCTATCTCATAAAACCACGTTCTATATTACATCGAACTAGGATTATTTTAGAAATCGATATGAGATTCAAAGTGTTCTAAAAATGTCTAGTACTTTGAATGTTTTAGAAAATTATTCGAGATAAAGATGTATGGAACTACTTGAAAATTACTTTAGATTCCTTTTCCTTATTCTGTAAATTCATTGATTGGAATATTAATGCTACTGGAAGTATGAATATTTCCACAGGACAATGATATAAATGGAACTTTAAAACTTTTTTAAATGTTACAGTGATATATCGTTGGCCTCCGTATTAGCGCACTGCGCCGAACGCAGATAGCATGATTTTGTAGTCGCAAGGGAGCAATTGAATCGAATAAACGTATTGTACCGTGGCGCATCGTGTTGTATTTCATTATAATTTATATGTATACATATGTATATTCCTATAAACATGCGTCAGTTAATATAAGCTTCATTTCATCGAATTGTCTTAAATATAACTGCATAAACAGTGTACAATCTTATACTAATTATAGTTGTCTGCTTCAACAGGTTTCTACAGAAACTAACTACTGCCTACGTCTTTTAAACTTGGGCTGTAGTAGTATCTGCAGAAACTGCCATGGGTGCTGGGGTTATTATCTAATTTCTTCACGGGAACACGCACAAGCGTCAGTCCCAATTCGACAGTTGCACGAGCAACATTCGACCGAGCTCGTGCAGACAACTATAATTAGTATAGGATTGTACAATACTTATGCAGTTATATTTAAGACAATTCGATGAAATGAAGCTTATATTACCTGACGTATGTTTGTTGGAATATACATATATACATATAAATTAGAATGATATAAAAGTTTGAAATACAATACGATGCGCTACGGTACAATACGTCTATTCGATTCAATTGCTCCCTTGCGACTACAACATCATGCTATCCGCGTTCGGTGCAGTGCGCTAATACGGAGGCCAACGAAATATCACTGTTACACTTAAAAAAGTTTCAAAGTCCCATTTATATGGAATAATCCAAATTCCATTAATGCTGACAATCTTATTATCTGATACGATAATTTTAATTGTATGTCTCTTTGAGATCTTATATTGTAAACTGTATATTTCCTTAGAATTGTTTAAATAAAAGACAATAAAACGGTACACATGCGTTGTTCATTAATCTCATTACCACCTTCCTCCTAATTCCTATTACTTTATTTCTTCTTAAAGAAATCTGTATCAATATGTACAATAATAAGCACGTAATTAATTTTCTTAATAAAAACGATATTTTAATTTATTTTTCTATCAACAACCTCGAAACTTGTGAAGCCATAATCTCGGTTCATAAATTACTATCAGTATTGTAAAAATTACATGAATTAGCAACGTATACGTAGGGACCCCGTGTGGTGAGAACGTGGGGTCACAGAACCCCGGTGGAGGCGCCAGAGACCCTGTGTGTGTGAAGAATTGGAGTCATAGAACCCCCCACAGGTGGCGCCGTGACCTCGTGTGGTGTGGGGTCATGGAGCCCTCGCGTGGCGAGTACGTGTTCATAGAACCCCCACAGGTGGCGCCAGAGGCCCTGTGTGGTGAGAGCATGGGGTCATAGAACCCCGACAGGTGGCGCCATAGTCCCCGTGTGATGAGAGCGTGGGGCCATGGAGCCCCCTCAAGTGGCGCCAGACCTCGTGCGGGGTCATAGAATCCCGACAGGTGGCGCCATAGACTCCGTGTGGTGAGAGCGCGGGGTCATGGAGCCCCCTGGTGGAGACGCCAGAAGCCCAGTGTGGTGAGTACGTGGGGCCACAGAACCCCCGGAGGAGGCGCCAGAGACCCCGTGTGTGTGAGGTATTGGACTCATAGAACCCCCGGAGCATGGCAAGAGTTTTGAAACGTGATCCTTACAATTACTTCCAGGTAATAAGTAAATAGGCGTTATTAAAATGATACAAATTTAATGAGAACGCAGCAGGTTACATTGAGGTATATACAAAATGAGCTTAATTTAGTTGATAATGAAAAATGAAGTCGTGAGAAACGAATGGATTCGGATGCTGCGACCAGCTATATTTTTATATACACGTACGCAACGTGAAAATGCTCGTAAGAGACCGATGTAACAAAATTATTAATTGTATTTCTCATTAGAAATATAAAAAATCTGCGTGTTAAGTTTCATTGTGACATATTGAACTATATTGTATTGATCATTGTAAACCGGTTCAATTAAATCTGGCAAATATTTTCGCGATAGTGGTATCATTAAGCTTACACACGGTTGAATATGAGCGGCAGTTGTAACGGTATCCTATGTATACTCCTAGAAAAATATTTCTATTACGGTTATGTATCAAGGGCAGTAAATATTAACATGTTATAGCTTTGAGATGTTTTTCGCCCCGGATACAAGTTAAAAAAGACAATTTTTTTTATTTTTTTTTTCTTACGATTTTTGTCACACTTATGGTATCTTTTTCTTATAAATAATCACCACGACTGTTCAGTATAATTTAGAGTTACGCAGAATAAACGAAACGCTCGAAATAGTTCGTGGGACATTATATAGTTAAATATAAATGTTGAATTTTATGATTGTAAATATTGTTATCAAAACACTACCAGCCTTTTCATTGTCTGTCCCGAAGGCAGCAAAATTAATTAAAATGCAATAGTACATTTTTTTTTAAGAAACTTCAACCAGGATATAGAAAACAAAGAAGAATAACAGTTCACTTGCCGCGGAATCGGAAGCAAATTACAGAAAAAAAATTAATATTATCGTTACGCGAAAAGATTCTACAAAATACGTTGGTATTTTTACTGTTGAAAATAACTCAGCTAAACCGATCAACATGTATATATATATATATTTATATTTATATACGATATAAGCCTTTAACGTTAAATTGTATACATAATATCGATAATACAGATTTTAACAATTTTGAGACAGTGATCCCAATTCCAAGGATACCATCGCCCTCATAATTATTTCTTTTAATAATTATCAAAATACAACATGAAAAAGGAAAAAGAAAGAAGTAACTGAATAATTGAAACAATATTTTCTGGCACGAATTAGACAAAATAAGTCTCTCTTACGTAGCTTATGCGACTAACAGTTTCGTGTTTCCAATGATCAAACTTGACTGCAATAGGAATTACGGTCACGTAGAAGCGAATTTCCCGATTCGTCCGGTATTGTTAATAATGTAATTAGCTTTTTTTTATCAGTGTTTGAGAAATGTAAAATATACAAATCTACTGTATCTTTAATTTTGTCATACTTATCACCGTGTAGAGCTAGCTAGCGTCTATCCGTTTTCATTTTTATTATTATTATCATTACGGTATAATTATAAATATTTTATAAACAATGACGTAATGTTACACTATATACAAAAGTATGATCAAAATCTGCCTACGGGGAACCTAAGTGTGCAAAACGCAACGATCGGTCGCGTTTTCCCAGTAACAGTCTCAAGAGTTTGCATTTCATTTTTATTATCATCATCATCGTTTTCAGTTCGAACCTATGATTGTTTCGGTCTCTACTTATCGAAGCCGCCTCAGTGTTATCTGCAGGACTTGTCCCACGTATGTTCAATACAACACAAAAACGGTAGTTTCGAAAATAAAAGTATCCCCGATTAGCAATTGTTGTTGGTAATTCAAGAAAAACCTTTTTGGACCATTATCAATTTTACTACACCTTACGAAAAATGTATAGTACACCATCATACCGTAAAAAAGCTGTTCCTACGTTATAAATCGATTGAATATCATATCGAATGTACACAGGTCCTCTTTACATCTCTATTAATTTTTTTTTGTTATCCTACTTCATTGCCTAGAATGTGGCGTTCAACAGATTTCATCCGTACATCTTGATAGCATAAGTATGAAAATTTTCTTTGCTCGCTTGAGCACCATATAAATAGTCTCGTAATATCTGGCGTAAATCTCATTTCGCTTGCTATCGTGAGAATATAACGTTAAAAAATGTTTCATTTCACAATGCACGTAGTAAAAATGCCGCACTCTAAACACAATTCTCATTTGTACTTGTCATAAATCATACACGAAGAGGAGTATTTATAAATGCTAGTTAAATAGTACTTTTGTTCACTCTTACGGGTCCAATGATACTGAATCTATTTAACAACCAAGAAACAAAAATATACCGGTTGTCGTGTTAAGTCGATCCATGCACAATAAATATATCTGTATGAAATAGAGTGAAACAATTACTGTTTTGATAATTGATATGAAACTCCTAAGTGTGAAAGATTACTTCGAATACACGCGTATAGTGACTAAAAAAATTACACGATCACGTATTATCACCGCACGATTCACATTTTTATACAACTCAATTGATAAAGACTAACTCTTATTTCGTACCTTATTAAATCGATATACCTTCTTCCGGAAGTATGCTTTCTAGCGGTATGGGTTCCGCAAAATCGCGCGCTATTAATTCATCAGCTAAAGATATAACCTGTGAAAAAGAAACCGTAAATATAATGGAAATGTCATTTAACACGGTCACGTTGGTTCATAATTCCCTAGGAAACGCTGAAAAATTATAAAGAAATATTGACTTAAAGGTACTCACCCCGTGTTTATGAATATTAAGATATAAATTAACATATGTATTTGTGTTAATGTAGCCTTCAATTTGAGCTTGACCAACAATACCACAGCACATGTGAGCAACTACGTTAAAAGCCTCCTGATTCCATTCATCTAATGTAAAGAACATTATCGTATAAAACACCATGGGTGTTTACAAAAAAGAGCACGATAATGTAGCAACTAACAGAACACTTACCATTTTTCGGCTGTACATTTGCTAGGAATATTTCAATTGCTTGGAATGGCAATGTGAGATAATCTGACCTAATTTTCTTCATGTCTGCATTACTGAAATACCAATAGCCTCCATGATCCACGAGTCGCACTAAATGTCGTTCGCCATTAGGATCTGCTTGTTCGACATATACCCTGACCCACCTGTTGTACCATTTTGCAACTAAGATCATACCCTCTGTAAATTCGAAAATGTAAGATTACTGTTTACACGAGCCGAATAAGATTAATAATTTATTTATAGAGAAGCATCATTTGAATCTGTTTAGTTAAGAAATTGTTAATAGATGTAATAGTGCAATAATGAAAACGTACTACTAAGTTCGTCTGGAACTGGAGGTGATTCTGTCGTGTTATATAGTTGTGTCATGCAATCATCTAAAATCCGCAAGGACGGGTATGTAGGGTGAGTAGGAAGCTGTACGAAGAATCGATTTGGTTTTACTATATGACATACAACAACATCATTATTTACTCCTTCTACTAAGGACAACTGCATTAATTCCGTAACCCATGGCATCTCTTCTGCTGGATTCGACGGCGGAATTTGCGCGAGTGTCAGCTGAGGATATTTTTTGTCTGGGAACCTTTGTCGTATCAGTTCCAGAGCAATGGTAATCCCTTCTGGGGAACCTTGTATGGCACAAACTTTCTGTTCCCTCGATCGGGGATGACGTTTCACAACTATGTGCACTTCAGCCTTAACACGGATATTTTGCAAGAAAGTACCATATCGACCGATTAATCGTCCTACTAAATGATGCGGTATACTAAATTCGTACGCATTTGGAATTGCGTTATCTTTTGCATGACCCTTGATACTCCCTCCTGAAATAAATCCTGAATTATATATCTGGAACAACAATATCCCGACTAGATTTTCATTGACCATTAACAACTTTACCTTTTCCACTATCTGTGCTTCCCTCGCTTCTGGCTTCATCCGTGACACTGCCGTCCAAGACTCCAGATATTGGACTGTGATTCGCGGAATCTCTTTCGGACAATACTTGTGCCTGACTTTTCGCACTGTCTTTGGAGGGCGTGTTAACGGGTGGTTCCTCGTTCGAAAGATAACTGCACGTATTGTTCGTGTGATTCTCTTCATCTTTATCGACAAGTTCTAACGGTTGTTTCTCACACGAAGCTTTTTGCTCCTCCTCTTCGGCGACATGCTCGAATATTTTTACTACTTTACCACTGGTGTCAATAGCATTTTCCAAAGAAGATCCGCTTCTGCTTTTGACGACCATGTCGAAATTACTTATCTTCGGATTACTACCAAGCGGTATGTCCATTTTACTCGATGTAGCTGTTCCCACGTAACTGTACCATTCTTGCTCGTCCTCTGGGGGTGTTCTCGAACGCGTCGAGATCGACTGCGCGCCGGACCTCCTCCGCGGTATATCTAAACTTTCGCTTCGCTTTCTAGGACTGCAAATGATCTCTTCCGTTGGTTTATTAAACGAGCTCAACGAGAACGACTCGTCGATGTGTATGCCCGAATCATTCGGTTTCGACGAAACAACAGCTTCCGTTTTGTAATTCAGGACAGTTCGGTCGCTCCGATCCGCAACAGATATTCCACCTGGATCAGCTCGGTCCACTCGACGCCGTTTGTACCAGAGGAGGCCAATCAGAAGCGCAAAGGCAGGAAAACTCCACTTCACAACTTGGACGTGAGTAGCTGACATGTTTCTCGTCCACCGTAGTTGTTGTTAATGAGAAACTTTTTAGTCTGAAATAAACAATAATAGTTTCGCTAAGAAACGATTCGTATCAAAATACTTAACACTAACAACTTCGCGGAATATAAATTGGTCATTTATAAAAATCTACCGAATGTTATATTTTCAAATACGTCGCTGATAAATTAATATTACAAACCATATACATTCGACGCCGTACGTTCCATTCGAATTGCGCGGATACCGAGAAGAAGGAAACGATTGGAAATAACTGTAAAACCACGTTCATGCACCGATTATGCAAATTCAATGAAATTTAATTCTTAGACTTTTTTGTATTAAGGTACATTCACACAACGGCCTTTCGCCCATCCGAGCAACTTTTATATCATTCATACTTAAGCGTGCCTCGCCTCAATTTTCTTTACATTCAAATTATTATCCTCTTAATTGTCATTCGGAACTTTAATTATTTTCATTAATCACCAATTAAACCCATCCACAACGTACGACGTTTTTAACTACTGCTTCAAAATGAAATGCTCAGAGTTTCGTTACAATGTGAGTCCACCTTTATTCAGTTTCCTTCGCTAATTACCGTTTCGCAAGCGTAACTTCCGGCCGCGAAGTGTACTTGCTCGAATATCTTAATTAAGAAAAAGAATTGGAGACCCTCTACACTACAGTTCCATGAACTGAACAATCTATAAGAAATGTAAATACTATGTACATAATTAATAGACTGAAACCATTTCGAACGCCATATACTTTATGATCCTATTTCGCAGACAGTTCGTTGGTAAACATTCTCGATTAAATGGCTTCCAATTGTAAACAAAAAACACTCATTGCCGATGGAACGAGTGTAGTGACTTTCTTACTGTTACACTTAAGAGGAATTGTAATCGACATAATAGTTCTGTTAGACACAAAACCGCCAAATATGTTTCCCGCCGTTACAGAAGCTTCTGTTACTTCTGGAACTGTAATTAGTGCATTCGAGCGTTGAAGGTCAAGTTTTGTGATGTCGCGAGGCTCGACAACAAATACGTACAGATGTTCATTTGTATTTTTTTTTCTTCAGAACATCATTTTTCGACAGCTTTAATACCATATTTTACAAGTCACTATTTCACCAGATATATACAATTATATGTTTTTTTTTTTTAACAATGTATGCACCAAAAATATGCACCAAAAGTACATACAAATTAATAAAAAATGTATTATCTGTGAGAATGGTACAAGGTGCTCTACAATATATAATACAAACTTGCAATATACAAGCTCTTTCAAGAGAAGTATAGTAAATTCATAGTGTTTCAAGATACATGGTATGATTTGGGACTATTTGAATGCTCCAAAATAAATACATACTACAAACCACGTAATTGCAAGATGTACACACTAATTCTAATTATATAATACACCTTGTAAATACAAGTTGCTTCAAAATCAATGTTCCACGTTTATGCTGTACAGGGGGTTTCAAAGTATCTGCCACAAATTTGAAACACGTTCTGTAAGAACCTAACTGACAGAAATGTGAACTCTACAGGGTGTTCAAAGTATGTAACAACAAATTTAAATTGAAGAATTGGGTACTCGTTATACTTCTATATACGATATTTATAGTGAAATCAACCGAAATCACATTCAATTGAGAGACAGAATGCTTTCAGAATAAATTTTGCTCAAGCACCCCGTATGTTCTATAATTACATTTCAGTGAGAATCCACTTTTCCGGTCGAGTTACATCACTTTGAAGTGCCCTGTAGAGTACATTCGCCCGCGCACATTGCACGCCGAAGTTTTCCATCGGTGATGCAGCAAGTTCAAAAGAAGTCGTTCCGATTTCTCTGAAAATCTCTGAAAAACAGTGCGAAGTTGAGCAGAATCGAAAAATATTCCTGCAATAAGACATTATGTATCTCATTACCTCCAAGCGATCTACAGAAACAAGCCGCACGTATTCAACAATACCCTCAGTTCTCTTTCCTTCTAAAATCAACTACCGCTACCTCCCTCGATAAGCGCGCAATTTTACATTCATCAAACAACAAGCAATGTTCCAGTCAGAAGGAAAAACTGAAGGGCAACATCTTCGACCGAACAACTTTCGTCGCTCTCGAAACGGTTACGACACCAGGGGGGGGGGAGGGGGCAAAGAGAGAGAGAGAAATTCCAGGGGACACCATGAGACACGAGGCAAACAGACCTCTGACGAAGACTAAGGTCGAACCCCGGCAAACGTTAGATTTACGATCGTACTCACCGACGTTGTGCCCATGCTTATTTCCATCTGTGACCGTTGTGCCAGAGTTCTGAATTCTCGCGTTCGAAACACTACCCACAAGGGCTCGGAAAGAAATAAGAAACTCCAGAAAACTGAGAAGTTCGAAGGTATTCGGCGCGAAATAATTTTCCACAAGCCCGAAAACGAGGTCCCTTCGCTCTTTAACGTGACTGACGCGGTACTGCGGTTTGCGGAACAGCCGCGGCTTTCAGCACGCGGTAACTCGGGAGACCAGTTCGACTGGAACCACTCGCGCGCGATTGCGCAGACGCGATTACGTTAAGCGGCGCTCACACGGCGATAACCGGTGATAACGTTCGAAACGGTCCGTCGAAAGAAAATATTGGTGTCCCTTTTCCGACGATATGCTGCTCGAGATACCTTACTAGAATTCCTTCTATTTTAGAAAAGTTAACAATTCAATGACGTGACCTGTAAAAACGAGTTTTATATAAATATTAACGTTAGATATTTTATGTTGATTATTTGTAGTTGTTTACCCTATTGTTGTTACGGTGACGCAGATGCACGCAAATTTTATTTATCATAATTTGAATTGTAGTAATGAATAATATTTACATTATCGTTTGCGAACCTTCGTTGGAGGAGTAACATTTGGGTGTTAATGTAGAAGTTTGGAGTGTAACGGATCAATGTGGAAAACGGTCTTTCTCGAATGTTTACTAATATCTACTTTGAAATATAAGAATTTGTCTCTAAGGAAGTGTTAAGGAAATCTTCTGGGAACTATTATTCTGAAAAATGTATGTGTATTTAATTGGTAAATAAGTTGTTTCGTTATATGATCGTAAAATTGATTCAGAAGTTGAACTACCCACGTTTCGCGCAATGCGACAAAAGAATTGACATAAATAGATTATGAAGACTCGGGCCCTTCACTTAGAATCGTACGAGCTATTTAAACTCTGTTTCGTACTTTTTGGCTATTCTATTGTAGTATAAGTGTCATGTATATAAATAAATAATTTCTTGGATAATAAAAGTTGAAATAAATGCGTATATCTCTGCGCCCCAAAGCATCAATGAAAAGGTCCTGCTCCGTATGTCGGTTCCCTCGACTATACCCAACATGTTCCAAGGTTATGTTTGTTTTTAACGGAGTTTAGTGAAGCATGGTCAGGGTATCCTAGAGCAATGAGCATTTCTAGTGAGAATATCTCATCCTCCAGTTTATTAGATCCACAAACTTCCTTAACACTAGAACTACCAAGCAAGTCGAAAATGGCTTGTCAATACAACTCTTACAACGACGATTAAAATGTTACGACAATACATTTTCGCAGATCTTTTGCACCTTTTATTACAATATTAAAGTGAAGAAATTAGTCGATTTCTGAATGTCTAAATTTTCAAAAGTTTTTCAGGTTTATCCACCGATCGAAGCAAATATGCGTTTATCGTCGGTAGTTCTAGTGTTAATTTGTATATTCACTATGACGAATTAATTATAAATAGACTGTAGAAATGTTTACGTAAATTTCGATGTTTCCAAATTATCTTATTAGTAATAATTAAACAAAAACGTATTCTTTTTATTAATTGAATTTAAAACGTTAGATATAACATAATATTGATATTATGTATTATGTGAACCTGCTGCAAATACATGAAGTACACAGTCTGATTCGACGTTCAAGAGTTATCTATTAACTGGAAGTTCTGACGCAGGAGGATGGAAAGGGTACCGGTGTTTCCAATAGTTATGCTCGATGTGTCCCAGGTACGTAGTAAGTGCCTTCGTTCATAGAAACTCCCCACTCCCCGAGCCCAAATCGTTTGATGAACTCGATGGCTGTTCGCTCATGGGTGTACAAACGCTACAATCCGAATTCTTAACGAAACGTCGCTAAATCTCTCTGACTGAATATGATTATTCATCCAGTGTACTAAGCTGACGCAAATTCGGTACTATCGTTAGCATAGACGGCATAGAATATGGTCTAAATACGCTGCTTTGAAACTTTTCAAGAAAGTCTTGAGCGGTCGAGTGGTGTCAAGAAATCCTGCCTCGGTGATTTTCTACGCGTGAAAATGATCGAATTTAATTTCGCAACGTCAGATGTATCAATGGCTGTGCCAATGAAATTCCTTTACATTTCTTTAGATTCAATATTAATCTTTTGCAATTTATTTTTCTACTTCACATGGAATTTGAATTAAAAAACACAGATACTTCACTGAGTGGTAAGAAGTAACTATACACTTTTTTGTTTTTTTATTAATAGCCCACGTTTGCCAAAAGGGTTCATCGGAAATATGGGAGATAACAGTTTCTACTTTCGTGGACAAAAATTCAGTCTATCGTGTGTACCGAAGAATCTCTACCGAAAGTAAAAGGAACGAAATTGGTGATCAAAGGAAGATCATTGCGTAATGCTGCATGAAATTATAGGTTTCTATCAGCTGACGTTAACAGGGAGAGACAATCCAGCAAACAGGTAGTCGCGCCGAACTGGTGGTTCCAAGGAATTCGCCTGACTTGTGTTACGTTTCTGTGTATCTATGTGATGAGGTAACAGGGTAAAAGAAAATAATACATTTTATTTGCAAATTATTAAAAAAGTACGCAACACTCGTAAGAGTTATTTTCACTATTCACTCGTGGAAGAATTTTCACGAGACCTGGAGCGACTAACTTGCAAACGTACGAAAAGTATGAGTCATTTGAAGAATCCATTAGTGTCTGTTTAAATAATGATGAATTGCAGATGTAACACAGTGAACGAATAGGTTATAACCAATTGTCATTCATTCACTTGTTTCTGCGTACAATGTGGCAAACACATGTCGGTTCACGTGAGATATATCGGTTATCAGCAAACTTGTGATATTTTTGAACAAACAGTTCGTAAATGTAAATTTCCTAGTCTTCAACATACTATTGTATAAGTCTACCGTGAACAGAAAACAAAAATGACGTGTTCGAATTATATCGGAGACTATGTTATACACTGTAGAATTATATAATTGCAACTATATTGTATAATTATCGCTAAATTCCGTACTGAGATAATATTAAGAGGTACTAATTAATGATAACATAATTATCCAGGTAGGATAATTATGACTATAATAGTAATACGATAATAATCATTTATATATCGTTCAAATTTTCCGTGGTAAGTTTTTTCAAAAAAAGGAATCCACAATTGACCAAATACCATCTACATATACCATCAATCACTAGCATCAGTCCTGATGATACCGATCTTTCGATTCTACACCGAAGATTAATTACAAACACTTGCTGAACAATACATTTTCCGATATTACATGTACACCCACGAGAAAAGGCCTTCTACCATTTGAATTCGGAAGATTCTGAAATTTGTGCCAAATAACCATGCATTTTAACATTTATTTCATTACTTGAAATAAATTTACGAAGTGTTAGGAGGCCCTTATCCTGCGTCACTTTTTCCCCTAGTGGAAGCCGAGTTTGCTCGTGGGTGTACATACCAAAACAGGATATATCTCACCTAATTCGTTGTTAAATTCTCAGCAATATTTCGTCAATGCGCGACTAAAAATATAAGCTCGAATGTCATGTACAAAAATATTTTAAATCATCAATAAATTATAAAAAAACTCAAGGACCAGAAATTCATCGGGCATGTTATAGCTACGAAACAAAACTCGAAGTCTTACGAAAGGACGTATGCATAGTCCACGAATATAAAAAAAAAAAGGAAAAGAAAAACGAACTTTAGTCGTTCACGCGCATTGAATAACTGTTTAACGAACCGGTACGTCAATTATCAACCAGTAATTCCATCGTACCGGCAAATGACCAATGGCCGCCTCGATCTCTTTCGGGACAGCCGGACGAGAGAATAAGAAAGGCGATCGACCAAGGTGAGGCAAGAACACGATTTCAGTTCTCTTACCTGTGCCCGCGCGAAAGGGAGAAGGGATACCCCGCGGTGCTGGACGAAAAACAAAAAGTTAAATTAAAACGAAACCGGTAACCGTTGTCCGACGTGGATCCGGGGGGATCGACCAACAGTCGCGCGAGGAAGTGGGTTACTTCTTTAAATCCTCGTAAAACGAAAATTTCCAAGGAGTTAAAAAAAAACAAAACAAAAAAAAAACAAACAGGAACTGGTAACGGTGCAACACTTCTTGTTCCAGTCGCTAAACAGACGCTTGGCCAAACAACTCGAGCATACAATATTATTCATAGACACACTAGGGACCCTATGGATCTATCGGACACGTTAGCTAAATGTTCTTAACAATGGAACTACCAAGCAAGCATTGAGGTAACTAGGTAGAGACCAGGGTGGGCCTGACCCCCCGTCCAGAAATTAAGATACGTAAAAAAAACATTCATCAGTTGGTAAAATCTTATGTTATAAAAAATAAATACTTGAGCCGAATTGCAATACGCAACGCAACTAAGTAGAAAAAATACAATACTGTCCTCATTACGTTAAAGTATTAAGTAAAGTTTTATTAGAATTAAGCTGTTTAATTTTTACATTCTACTTAACTAATAATGCTGCAACATCAAAGGGTCGGATGCAATTAATGGAACTAGCGCTCGAGAATGGGAAAAATATTTTTAATTATAGGTATCTGCACATAATATACTCTTGATTTTAATCAATCTCAAATTTCATGTATTTTTAAGAATTATGTTTATATTCTTCTATTCTTAGTTTTACTGTTAAATAAACGTGTAAATATTGCAAAATGTGTAACTTTATTTTGTGCAACCCACGTACGTGGTATAAAATACGTACAGGTGCCTGATGGGGTGTGTTAGATAACGAATTTAAGATAAAAAAAAATATTTCGTCAGTTTTAATTGTTTAAACCTGAAAATTCCAATTTTTATAGTAAAATAATACTTCTTTACGAATGAATCGGCATTTGTCGAACAATCATCTAATCTCATTAACTGTTTAACGCTCAGGACGCCACCCTTAGATACTGCTGCTTTTCACTCTGTATTATTCGAATAAAATTCTTCCCAACCCCGGGGCCAGTTATATGAAATTCGAGGACAGATATTAATCTCGAATACCCGGATACACGATCGTATTTGGATCACGGGAACTGTATCTAGGTCCCAGTACCACTTTTCCATGATACAAGCCGTGTTTCCAATCGTTCGTAACATCCTTTCATCGTCCTCCGAGCCTGACGTACTAGTTTCAACGAATTAACCCATGCACAGTTACTCGTGTGTGGAGGCGTCGTGTGAAGACAGCCGCGAGCGACACCTTAAATTTCGTTTTGTGTACCCCACTGTGTGTTCCCGTCGTGGACAGAGAGGACGAAAACGTCCGGCTGACTCGGGGATTTACCCGAGCAGATAGTTGCGCGACGCATAGATATGCAAGAAACAAAGGTAACCGTGGTTCAACGTGCTCTCGGAATGTCCAACCTGCACGCAGAACGATGAAGTAACCGAGTCCAACTGGTAAGAGTATCGGCGGTGGAGAGGGAACGAAGAAGAGGGAGACGGAGGAGACCATGAGAAGGACGATGAACACCGCAACAAAAAGGGACACAGAGGAAACCCTACCGCGCCTCTTCTGAAACACGTTTTCGTACAAAACTGTTCGGAATACACAGATATACCCTGTGTGAGAAATGGACGAACCATAGTCAATCGGCATTAGAATGCTCTGGCAACGAAGAGAGGGCACTGCTAGTCACTGATTTTAACGAATCGAAAGCAAAGGTGTCCTAATAACTGAAATTTTAGGAATTAAAGTTTATGACACGAAGGTAAAACCAACACGTGGCCCGCTTATTTTTTATATAGACTGAGACTCGTATAAAAAAAAAATGTGCGTTTGGTATTTAAAGTAAATATTTGGTAAAACAAATCATATTCGTGATTTTAACACATTTCAGAATATTTTGGGATAAAAAAGGTACGAAGAAAAAATTACTTGAAACAGAGAAGAAATATGCGGCAGTATATGTACGAGGGATGTTCAACCCTTTGCGGACGGAACGGTTCAAAGCTGATCGCTCTGTAGGGCGATAATACATACATAATTATGGTACATTTGATAGGAAATGCATTTACTCTGCTTTTGTGGAGTATACTCGTCTTAGCTTAAAAATAATTAATGAAATAAATGAAATGAAACAAAACACTTGAGGGGTTAAGCCCCGTAAAAATCGGTGACTATTTTGTAGTGTCGTCCACCTTGTCAGATTAGAACCATTTCAGTGAAACAACAATTTTTCGAAAAATAAGACGTAATGTTTAGTCATCGAACAGAGAGAACGATGTAGAAGAGAATATGTACTTAATTTAAGTAAACGAGCACAGAGGTCGGAGATCAAGGTCTGGTTGAGAGGGTTGAATGTGTCGAGTGTAAGTATAAAAACGTTTCAACAGCGCTACTATGTTGTGTAACGGTTGTGTAACGACCTATCGCGGATTGCAATTATTATGAAATATTACTGTGCACAAATACGATATGTAGTTACGTTGATTATTACTGGAACGATAAAAATACATTGAATAATAAATTATTTCCTACATTAAAACAGGCATACAAATCAGTTTTTATGTATACATTAGATTATCGTGTGAATTGAGGGAAACTACTTGATAACTAAGAAGCCCTACGTTACCCTCGAGCTTGTATACTTGCGAAGGACAGTAGACCATAAGTATTTCTTATCGCCAGAGATTGTGACTTATATGATGTTTAAGGTCCTATCTACATTCTATGTGTAGTGGAGATAGTAGATATACGCGTTGATAACTACCATCTATCGACTTCGAGCCGTAAGAAATCTTCCATTTCAACTTTGTCGATTACACGAGCGACCTTGTATACATGTAGACGTTTACTTGTTTATAAATCAGACATGAATATCCTCATCGAACTAGGCGAATGTAATTTCAACGCAAACGCACGAACATTATTTTTGGACACTACGATCGCAGGCAGTGTGTAAGATGAACTATGTAATTCGAATCAACGAAATAGTTGCAACATTTTAATTATTGATTACCGGTAGGCTACAGAACGATTCAAGTATCCGTTACAATTACCAATAGAATCGAATATTCGTATGGTTTCGCATAAATATTTTGGTTACGGTGACTACAAACGTCTATCCCTGGCAATTTCTGTCAAAACAAATTTCGTTTTCGGGCAACCTGTCACGTGGTTACATTCGCGCGAACACTCAAATGATGCGTCCAGCACCACACGGAAATAGCCAAAGCCATATTCAGGGCCAACCGCCATAGAAAGCAAGGCGGTGGGATACCCAACGGACGTATCTTAGAAATAGCACGTAACTAAAAGCGACTCCACAGTCTGTTGACCCTTTAAATGCCGAACACAGATGAAGGAGCACAACAGACCGCCATAGCTACGCGTGGAACGTTCGTTACACGCATGTACACTCGCGGAACAAGTTGCTCTCGGGCTCAAATATCCATTACCGGCAATAACTAATCGAATCGATGAACATCGAACATCTAAGATAGTACTTCTCTCTGCCAGCGATTACGTCGTTTCAAACACATATTAGAGAAAGTTAGATTGAACAACATATTCTGTCAATTGTTAGTTAAATATCCACGTGTACGAGTGCAACCGTACTGTATTTTACGGATGTCAGTCTCATAAACACACGAAAGAAACGTACACGGAATATTAATCGGCCGCGTAAGCGTTAACGGTCGCTGAACTCTCCGAAAACACGCTATTTCCAAATAGATATTGTCTATACCTGATGTCACCTTTTAACAATTTTCCGACTGATTTTGTCACAGAGTTATCGCACATAGACGAAACTTGCCCCACTTTCCGATCTCAATTCGGATGCGCATACACGCCCAACAATAAGTAGTATCACCGTGAATATAGTTTCAGAGGATATCGATACATGGATACCTAAATTAGAATTGCAATTCGGGAAAGCGGAAATTCGACCGAGCACAGCTGAGGGTTGACGAAGACTGTAGGACAAGGCGGATATTTTTGAATTTCAGTATTCCGAACTCCATCCACTTAATGAGGTGGCTCACGCTACATAGAGCGAATTTATTCTGTTATAGTTAGCAGGTCCACCTGCTGTGGTGTGGCTGTCCATGGTCCCGAGGTCCCCTGTGGAGTCAGCGTTTCGTAAATAGAAAGAGAAAGATATGTGAATAGAAAGGGAAAAAGAGAGAGAGCGTAGCAGATGGGACTCCTATTCTCCTATTTCGTACTTGGGCATGCGTAGTAAATCCATCAGCTGTGCTCAGACGAAAAATACTTCAGTAAAAAAAAAAACTGGTAACTGCCTCTAACCAGTACTACCTCAAGGTATACTGAAATGTTAAGGTTGCAACTTCGAAGAGGATTCTGACAGTTTCAATTTTATAGAAATGCTTTTCGGCACAAATCAATAGTTCATCTCAGAACGGAAAGATTCGACATACAAAATGAGTTTTCTCAAGGATGAAACAAGACACTACAGTAAAATGAATCGGGTGTAAAAGCGTCACGCGTTTCAAGCACCCGAATTCTATCTCATCTCTGATGATGTGCCCATATTGCGGTCAGCCAAATATCGACGGAAACGGCAACCCACCGAGAAAATAATAATCTCAGCCGCCATATGAGTCAGGTACTAAAATCATCTTTGATCGACACACGGTGGAATTTTCGTAACTGAACGGAGGATACTAACGTCACCGTGGATCGTTTCGGGAGTCATACGAATTTTGTAGAGTAACAAGTAAAAGACAACAAAGGAAGCCGCTAGACGAGTCGAACGAGCACGAGGTCTGCGGAAAAATGGTCGACGTACCTGTGTAATTACTCGTCCTGCAGCGTTGAATGTCTTCTAGATCTTCGGCACGCGTCCTGCGAATAATTATGATGAAACTTCGGGCACACCAAGCAATCAACTTTTCTCAGATTTTGTAGAAAACTGCGCCACGTGATCACAATGTTTTTCCTCGCTCGCGAGAGACAATATGGCGGTATACATTCGGGTGCAGGGTCTCCGGTACAATGCGACTGCGGCGCTACACGTTGGCGAGTATATGAATTGATCGTGGCGCGAAATATACTGTAATTTGAAAATTTGAAATATGTAAACAAATTCTTACACGCTCGTTTTGAAAAACTTATCAAGCAGAATAACCAATTATCCGCAAAAGAAATGAAAATTTAAGAAAAGAAACTATAAAATGACATTTATATCGGAGAATATTGATTTTAAATTATTACCACGGGCAGATATAAGTACAGTCAAGATATAAGAATAGATCTAGATCCAAATGGATTTTCGTGGCCTGATTTTCTAAGGTCTTAACACTCCATTATACCATATTACTGTCAATACCTGACACTACCGATAATGCATGAATATTGGGTATTATTTGGTGCATCGAATATGATTTGGCTGAAACAAACCTATGCATTGCTCCAGTTTCAAGGATGAATATATAGTCACCGAAGTACACCGAAAATATATCATTTTTCACTCATGAAAATACAATTGCATTTTATAGTCTATTCTTACACTTCGAACTTTACTTTGCACTGCCATCTTATGACAAGTTACTTGTACTACGAATTGATACAACAATACGATAGCTTGCAGCAGTCGGTACATGCAAGGTATATTATACCTTCTTTATCGACCGTTGTGCACACAACTCTCTATAATGACCGCGTTCCATCCGATACGATAAGGTCATCACGACATATAAATGCAACCCTTTTCCGCAAGATAGCAGTATCTTAGACGCAACCGTGATAAAGCGTGTAGTTTGAAAATGAAAACTAAAACTCTACAATTATCTTTTCATATAACTTATTCAGAAGATCCTCGTTTAAATATAAAACTGAGAGCAGTAAGTCCGATAACGAGATTAAGCAATAATGTCGTCAGAAATGCTTATCGCAAGCTACCATTCGATAAAACATAGAGCGACAAGACGTGCTCGAATTATTACATCATCTAAACAATTTTAACAAAAAAAGATCCTACGAGAAACTACATACCGGGTGTTTTGTGAATCAGTCAAAGGCTTGACCTGGACATAGGATGGTCCAGAGTGACCTTGGCGATGAAACGCCTGCGCGTCGGTAGCCTATTTTTAACGACCTGCGCTTTATGATGTTTCTTGTGCGTGTGCACGGGTTTCCATAACGTTAAGTCTCACGACGAACATCAAGTGTCTTGTACTCGCACACCCATATCGAGTGTAAATCCTCGCCAAGGGTGGGTCGACTCATAAAAATGCAAATGGTAATAAGACGGTATGCTCTATACTCTGCATAATATCGACAACAGTGCCCCCCCCCCCCATAACGTGTAATGCAAATGTAGCGAGGTTACCTTCAACGAGTGCTAGGGTCCTGCCTGTGAAAGATTTCAACGTTGATTTTTCGCTCGTAGGAATCACAAATGCATATCACTATTTGATTCTGTTTAATGAATAAGTAACCAATCCCTCAAATAACGTTATACCAAAATACGAATTAATCTAATTTTAAGACTGTGCCGTACTTCCGGTTTTCGTCCCGAGTGGATATACCGTGATTATTAATTAATTCACTGTTACACATTGTATAATATAAATTAAAAAAATGTTCAGTATTAAATAGTTAATTAACCGTATTCTAGACGAACAAATAAAATACGATATATTACAAGACGTCCCAATAGAAATCGATGGATTCCAAGAAGCGTTCGTTCGGTGGCTATGTTCCAAAAACGTCTAATGGTCGTCTAGGATCCGAAGGTCTCCAGATAATCCGCAAGATGATTTGATCTGGATGCGCGGCGTCGGGACGCAAGGTTACAGCGGTCGTCGGGTCAGCAACACCACGGCCGCCTGTCCCCCCTCTCCGTTCCACTGTCCCTTCTTTTCCCTCCTTTCGCTCCCTCTCCCGCTATCTCTCCCTCTTGCCCTTCCTTCGTACCTAACCCTCCTCCTCACTCGGCCTTTTCTGCCCAGCCAGCCCTTCGTCGCCCCCTCTTTACCGTCCTTCTCCTTTATTTATCCGCCACGCGTCGGTCGCGCCACGGCCAGTGTACGCGCCATCTTCTTCAGATCCGTCGAGATTCTTATTAACAGTTATTACGCCGGGGGTATTCTTTTCTTTCATTTTACCCCCGGGGATCTTCTTCATTTCTTCAAGATAATGCGTCTGGTGTCCCTTGAATGACCGAATAGCTATCCGAATGGCCGTCATCATTAGCGATTACGTCGCCGTCCAAGAGCGCTACGTTGTCGTTCACGGGGCGATTAAATAGAATTCGGATGATCTGAGAAGAGGGCGAATATCCCAACTACCCTCCGAGGAATCTACAGTTTATCCTCTTTGTCCGTTCGATTTCTCGTGATTCTGCATCTGTGCGCTTGCAATCGATAAACGGTTGCAGTTCTGGTTCTCGATAACCGCTTCACTGGTGATTTGAATAAACCAGCTTGGATCTTCTTTGATTCTTTTACTTTGAGTCGTACGGATTGTATGGCATCCTGTGGTCGCGATAACGATCTTTGCGATTGGTGACAGAAAATCGGTCACATTTCAATCCTTACGACTGGACTGCGGATGTTTATGCATTTATAGCGTCCCCCGCCTTGCAAAACGTAGAAAAATAAAGATTCCACTAAAATTGTACCCTTCAACGCTCAGACCCTTAAATCATTATTTCAAAATTATGAGACTGATGTATAGTTGTGTGTTGCTATTTTCAAGTCGAAAATGTCAGTATTAAACGAAATTATTTTTTACCATTTTTGTTCTTTTTTTATTTAGTTTTGGAGGGAATACTTGAATTTCTCAACCAAGAACGTGGAGATCTACTTCACATCAGTGAAACTACGGATCGTTACTGACAAATGTTAGATATTAACTGGCGATGAAATTTAATGCACTTGTAAACCCAGTCTTGGACTTAAAATAGTCGTAAAATCGGAGTCTTCAAGGCGTCATGTGCTATCTATGAAATGAATGTTGCATCGCTTCAACACTGGGGGGGGGGGGGTTAAAAGGTTAATATTATTTATCGTCGTTATGAATCGTCACGTGTAATTCCTTGTTTCTACCCGACCTTGATTGCGTACAACTGTGTATTTTAATTTCCGATACAGTATCCGCGCTGAATTCGATCGCGACTGTTTTACCGGTGCATTTAACCCTCCTCCGATTGTTATCCAATGCGGTAGTCGAGCTGCTTCCAAACAACGCGCGATGGAGGGGGTGTCTGGGTCACCCCCTTTCATGTTTGCTGGCTGGCTAGCTCGCTGGGGTTCGCAACCCTGGCTGACTGTTTGGCGAGGTAAGGGGGAGGGGGGTGGCGTACAGACCCATGACACCGAAATATACCGATTGTTTACATCCAGCCCACGTGTATTAATCAGGGTATTGATTAAACAACGGTAATGACTAATTACGAGCCACGGTGGTGTCCAGCCCAGTTCGATCCCCTTTCTGCAACATTGGAGCTGCAAATCGCGATTAATTACAGGTTGATTATACACTGTCAAGAAAACGGAGCCTGCAGCTACGATTTGAACGATAAAATTAACACGAAGCAATTTTTGTGATGTCTTCTCTTGAAACGAGAAACGATCCATTGAAATCAAATAGTGAAAGATCTGATTCGCTGAAAACTGACACTTAACTCGATTTGATCGTAATTGTATCTTCCGATCACGGTACCGTGACCAGAAATTTCTGTTTTGTTACCAATCGTTAACCGTGACGCGGTGGAACGAAAGGGAAAACCAGAGAAAATTTATCACTTTCGAGCCAATTGAAACGGGATCTTTCTTACTATGCAGCGCGCGCGTGCTCTCTCTAATAACGTGAACGCCCATTAATCTTAATTAACGGAGAAAGTGTAAAGTCTAATTGCGAGACATTATGCGGGAGAGCTGTCTTCGAAACGTGTTCGCTGCGTTTCGATCGGTGATCTTTCGTGGACGAACACCGCGAGACTTTCTGTTTACCATTATCGTTACTAATTTTCGTTGAGAAATAGAGTGGATGCACCAGTGAATGAATATATATCAATGAAATGACGATTATATACGAAAACGACTAATAAGTTATTGAAATACGCAAATTATTAAATAGTGATTTTCTTTAATTTCTTGTTTCATATTCAAACAATTTTCGCGCCATTGGTTAGAAATATTCATTTAATTAATATTGTTCAGTCACTGGTGAAATCTGTATTTTTTCTTTATAATTTAATTAATTACCGTTATAGACCCAGTTCCTAGTCAGCTTAGTGTATAGATACCCTAAAATAATTTTATTACGATAAAAATTTATTTCAAAAAATTGGTAAATAGATATTTACTGTCTTGAAATTTATACGTAAAATTTGATAGCTTGAGTGAGATACAGATGTATGATTTAGATGATCAGAAATTGCTCGCCGTTGCATTTCATACTCTAAAAGCACTTTTTATAAATAACAAATTATAAATAAAACACAGATTTACTGGAATAACAAGAAATCATTTGGATTTGGTTAATTTTTCCATTTACACGTTAAAAAAATTGCGACAGTTATTCGTAACTGATTAGGAACTGGGTCCGTAACAGTAAATCTTTCCAAATTTTCAAATTGAAATCTATACGCTATAAAAAGGTATAGTTACTACAATATCTAATTTTTATGTGCCAAATATTGATTAATATTATTACTAGACTGCGGATTTTATGCATTTATAGGGAATCTGAGTATTTATGAGGTATTTCTTTCATTTGGAACCCAATAGTACCCTTAATAAAGTAATGGAATTCCTGTTAGATACCAGTTTTTGTAAAATAGACAATAAAAATCTATATTTGCATAAACATCCACCGTTTAAAATTCGATTTCAATAGTTCCAGAATCTCTTACGTGTTCATTTATCGGTGCGTTTACCCTAATAGGATCTGCTTGTCGATACTGTTCTAATAACTTTCAAACACGCACAATATTTTCAGGGTAGGAGTCTCTTCGAAAGGAAACAATTTGATAGAGTTCACGATAGCCAATAAGATCGCACGAATTCGTCGTTTTTCTTTTCGTAGCCGCGGAACGACCGCATCGTATTGCGTTTATCGTGGCGTGGGTGGTGCAACGGTTTATCAAACAGACATGAGGGTTTTTGCACCCCCGTGCCATTGACGGCGACAGAGGGTAGGGGCTCCAGGAGCTGCGGCCACGAGCTGGAGGGAGATCCGTCTGCTGGAGGGGGTGTCTGGGGCAATCCCCTCCAGTCTGGGGGTTCCCAAACTCAAACGCATTTCCCGGGGTTCGCAAATCTGTCTGGCTCGTTCACGCATAGGTTCCCCGGCCGACATCGCTGAAACTTCGCCTTCGATGGCACAGTTTCCACGGAACTTGGTGTTTCGGGGGCGCCAATTCGCGTTTCGTCGATCTAGGAATTTCACGAAATTTTCTAGTCAAGATCGAGAACATACGTTAAACAGTAATCTTTTTGTATACCAGACTGTGGATTTTTATTTATTTTTAATATGTAACTTTGGAGTGAAGGATGTATCGCAACGGAACCTTTAAATTGCAAAGTTTTATGTTTTGAAGATCCTTCGAGGTTAATAGAATCTTGGACAATCTTTTAACGCCCAGTGGGACGTATACGTCATATCTAGGAAATCATATTTCCAGGGATTTTTTTCTTGAAAATACGAATTTTTGAGTTAACGAGTGTAGGGGCGTTAAAGGGTTGAAAATAAATAAAAAATTTAAAAACAGGTCGGTATTAGTAACGATACTTAATAATAACTTCGGATTCAGTAATTTAAATAATTTCGAAATAACGATTTAAGGGTCTGGGCGTTAAAGGGATAAAGATACGAAATTTCTGTTCGATGTTTCATTCTTGAAACTTCGCCTTCGAAACTCTACATTTATACGAACATCCACGGTGCATTGATTGCGAATAATTTTGAACAAATTTCTTTCCCTTCAGTTTTTAAATATTTTTTTGGTCAATGCATATACTGATATAATCATGTCTACTTGATTTTGAAGATTCGAAGTAACGCTCCAGAAAATATAGGGGGACGTAGGGGTTCATTTAATCCTGATACTCTTTTCAAACTGAAGCAGACACAGTCAACACCAATTTCGGGATTTAATATCAAATTATATATGAATATGTACACGATACAATGCGTTTTATCGGAAGTACGAATTCTCCCGTTGACTGCCGTTTGTGTATCGATTCAAACCGAATCTGAGTGGTGTAAATAGACGATTCTGCGTATCAGAGTCGGCTAGATTCCAGGTTCAAGAGAAGTCCGGATGTTCCGGTGAGCGCATACCCCGGTCGATACGCGGAATTCGTTGACATTGATCCAAGCGAATTCGTCGTATAGCTATCGGTGAGTCACCGTGGCTCAGTGCCCTTCAACCGGCTCCGTCCGTTTCCTAAACTGGATGACTCCAACAGCGGCGGCGAACGTTCGATCGGGCTTTCGACGGCGGTTATTACTTTCGACCAGGTTTTTAATTTCACGCTCATAATTTTACGAACCACTCTGATTTCGAAACTGAATTATTTATTAAATTCACTGCAATTAGATAGTTCGCCTATGAAAATAACTTTCTAAAGTCCCCCGATCGACAAAAATCGAAATCAGCCGTATCAGTAACGCCCAGTATCATCTCAACAAAAACATCGTTGGAATTTCTATTTAAATTCATCAGACATATTGGATTACTTTTTTCGAACCCCAGGAAATAATAGTCAACGCTAAAGAAAAAGATGTATGTATCAGTAACAGTTTCATCAGCCATATTTCAATGGGCCCTTTAACTCTTGAGCTCCATACCGTCAAAATCAGCGGCGGGGGTATTCAAAGCCCATAACAAGTTCTGAAAGGCACATATACGATATACTTCTCCGACGAATTGCCAGTGACTCAATCGTAAGAATTCATAGATTAAATTATCCTTCGGTTCCACAAGTCCCTAGTCTTTTCCTACCCAATGTCAGTCATCACTAGAAAGATAACTTTATAGTCTGTCGACTAATTCAGCCCGAAAATCGCTTCGAAACCGGACGCCAGGTTTCCCCGGATGTGTGGGGAGGCAAGGATGGGGGGTTGGGAGGGGGTCCCCCGGATGTATGCACCCGTACGAGACAGATCGATGGCCGACGACGGGACGGGTGCTAAAACCCGGCAAAAATGAGCGGAGGAGCATAGAAGTGGCACAATTGGTTCAGTGGGGCGGTGCCCCTGGCGGCCTTGGCTCGGGACAGTGAACTCTCCTGTGGCCATGCGAAACGCGCCGTGCTGTGTGCCCCATGCACTCGTTCGCTCTACTCACGGCCCCCTTTACCCGTCCCCCATTCGTCGTGTCCTCCACGCTACCCGTCGTGCCCTCCCTCCTACCCGTCGAACGCGAGCTGCACCCGTTCCGCGGGGCGCATATGCAACGTCGTCCCCACCACTACAACTCAGTCCAGCCGTTTCACTCGGTATTAGGCCCCGTGTGGATGGCAACCAGACGCGCTGGCGAGCCTTGCGCGACGCGCCTGGCTGACCGCTTGCGCGATCGCTTACGCGCACGCGCACTGATAAACGGCGAATTAATAATAATATTTATTTATTAACGGGTTATGAACCCTTTCGTACGATATACAAGTATATGCACGACATGTAAACAGCGACTATTCAGTGAACCAATATTTTTAACTTCACAAAAAAACTCGAGTCTCTTAGTCGAATTTTAGAAAAGTTGTTCTGTTTTAAAGGGTGTGCCACGATTCTTTTTAATCACTGTATGCTTAGGACTTGGCTAGGACTTGTAACTAAACTGCGGATGGTTGTGGAAACTCACAATGTTTTACACTGATACAGAAAAAAAATTGCAGGGTAATTTGTTTTTTATACTATGGGTTTTATTATTTTACAATAATGTATAAATAATATTATATTTTACTAGAATTTTTATTTTGTTACGTTTTCCAAGTCAGAGGATGCTATAAATGCATAGACATCTACAGTCTACTTATAACGTAGAGTTTGGACTTTATGCAAAATGACGTTTATACATTTATATTTGTACTAAAGTGATTCATAAAGGCAAGAGCAAATGTAGAAATTTCTTTCTTCCTTTAAGTATCATATTGAGTTGAGAATAAAATAGAAAAAATAAGCCTGTCGGGGCACCATATTGGTCCCGAGTCGAGGAACGAGCGAGAAAACGCACGAAGAAGCGAGAGAGTGGCACGAGGAGTTTGCGAGCTAGACGCGCGGAGAACGTTCACCCTGACCGGCGATGCGTCGTTCGTCGGCCCTTCGCAGCGTTTCTCAAACCTAAGCAATATCCAGCATTTATGAGGCTGTCCCTTAGGGAGAACGGTCCGAGGAGGAGGGGAATGTCAGGAATGAAGATAAGTCGGGGTTGACTTTAATGGAGAATATTGATGTACGCGGATAGAGTCGAGAGTGATAGGGCAGGGATCGGAATTTCGGCATAGTCATCGATCTGAATTTCAGTCCTTCCATAAATATAAAGAGAACAAGGAAAATGTCAACGAATCTTATAGAATTTTCTTATTCGCGTAACTCAAATTTACCAATACCAATTTTCTGAAATTGGAATTCTCTAGTTCGGTATATACTCACTAGACGAATTTAGCATTATAATAAATAATTATTTTTCGCGAGTGTATTGCAGCTGGTGGACACCATTTTAAAAGTCGTTTTAATTATGTTTCTGTGGTTCAGAAGACGAACAAGTATCTCTTATGATGCTTGCCGAATTGGTCTCAGTATCCGCTAAAAGGTGGGCGTAAAAAGATTATAGGTCTATCCATAAGAAACTGACGGTGACTTTGAAAACTCTGAAAAAGAAGTGTGGACAAAAAATTTGGTAGAACCATCTCTCCTTCAATCATGTTATCATATATTAGCTAAAAAAATTTCGATCGAACAGCTGGCAGTAGAATAATCTAAGCTGATCACGTTTCGTGGCCCACCCTGTTTAATAAGAAAGTATTCTTAGAAAATTATATTAGGTGTAGGAGAATGTTTAAAATAATAAATATTGAGTCTGGTCAATTCTTGATCAGTATGGAATTCTGATGGGAGGAGAAGCAAGAGTTTCAGCGTTCAATCACTGGCTGACGTCTCTGACGCGACGTGACTTTTAGCCGAAATGTTTACGCCGAATCGTACACGTACCGATCACCCTCTGGGTCCCCGGCATAGCATCACGATCGTCTTTTTGCCATTTCACCGAAGTCGCAAGAATTCGAAAGCCGAAGGACACATCCGCGAGGGGACAAGAACACGCGGGAGCACATCCTTTCTCGAGCATATTGACGGCTGCGTCATACACACTGCCGTGTGCATTCCTGTCCCTACGTTAAACAAGAAGGGGACATGAAATCGGTGCAGGATATCGATTCGTGTTCAAGAAAATCACCCCTGAAAAATCCGATTCCTTGAACGTCTGAAATAAGTAGAAACAGTAAGTAATAAGCAGACACGTCATCTGTCGCCTCTATAACAGCGCACACGGACAATCGAAAGATGGAATTTTGTATTAGCGTCAGACGCATGCGTTTGCGTATCTGAATTTCTACTGTACCGGACATTACACGTCGAAAACAATGGAATGATGTTAGAAACAAATATTGGTCGTATACTTCGTTCAAACGCAGACGCACCTGTCTGACACTTACAGGAAATTCTACTTTCATCGTCAAAGTCGTTTTCTAAATTTTTTTTCACCAGACGAAGGTTCCAATTTCTGAAAATTACGACTTTTGACCTGACTTTTTTTCATAAAAAAGTCATACCATTTTATGCAGTGCTTGTACTAGGTGTACCAATAAGTAGTCAACTATTTCTTCCGAAATTCCGAAGTTCTTTCGAAACAATTCAACATACCACCAATTTTATTGCTCCGTCGTATTCGTTTTTATATCTTCGTTAAAAAAAATGATGGTTATACCATGTTTTAATGTAGAAATAATGAAAAACAATTGTTAATTTCAATTGTACTTACATAAAAAGCGAATGATTTTATAGAAACTTTGCAGTTTGTTTTCTATTGAATTATATATATTCTTTAAATAAATGTTATATTTATTTCTTCAAATCGATGTGTACGCTTTCTTTAATTAAACCGAAAATACTACCAAACACAAATTTTTCATTATAATTATAAGTCATCAAAAAGCATGGTGACTTTATAGAAATTTCGAATAATACACAGTGAAAAGCAGCAATATCTAAGAGCGTCATCCAGAGCTTTAAACAGTTAATGAGATTAAACAATTATTTTCCAAATATCGATTCCTTCAAGAGGAAGTGTTATATCTATTATAAAAATTAGAATTTCCACGTTCAAACGTTTAAAAATACTTTTTTATCTTTTACTCGTCATTCGAGACTTTTTAACCAGATAATAAATTTACTCATCTCTGCTCTGGCCCAGAGTAACGCCTGTTTTGGATCGACTAGTATCAGAACGGCTCAGTGGTCGCGCGCGTTGTTCAGTCCAGCGCAGCTTTTGCAGCTGTTTCGCGCGACGGCCATACGTGCTCGCTTGCGCGCGCGCGCACACGGCATTGGGCATTGCACTCGGCGCTTCTCCCGAGGGCGGTCTCCCGGGTTGATGCACGCGGAATGCAGCCGAGGCCGGCCGAGGATGCACGAGGGCTGTGTCTCGGGAGCGGAGAGGCGCGTCGCAGCTGCAACGGTCATCGAGTTCGATGCACTCGCGACGAGCGCTCGCTCACGCCTCCTCTCACCGTGCACGATTCTCTGTGCACGAATGACTCAGCCCGACCCCGCCGCAGCCGCGCCGCCGTTGCGCGCGCGAGGGATACGACCTTGACCCGGCTGCACGTAGGTGCATCGCACCTTCGGCTAACCGCGCCGAAACGTAAAAATGCTCTTGGCCCGAATTTGCGTTTTCAATACGCGCGAACTCGTACAACTCTTGTTTACAAGTGTATCGGAGCACTTATCGAATAATACTGGGTGTTTCATCTGATTTGGACATTTCGTTTTTTTTTGTTGATATTGTTACTTGTAACGAAAAATGTTTCGGATGAAAGTTGAATGGCGTGAAGGAGAGCATATACTGGTGTTATTAGATTTTTCGTGGGTGCACGTGCGAAGGTTATATGGAGGTCAACTTGGTTTTTTTTTTTAATGGAATTATGTAGTTTTGAGTATATGAATGCAACTCGATATTCGTTATGAAAAAAGTACATGGTGCGGGTGGGATCGACATAAATTTTTAATTGTTTTAAATTTTTCAAAGTTTCAGAGTTAGGACTTAAAAGAATATTTGTTATTTTCTAGGTTGAATTTAATGTCAGACTATAACTTAAAACAAGACTAACAGTCTCTATTTCCAATACTTTATGACTTAAGAAATAAAATAACTTAGGTCTGGCTACGTACGACATTTTTCACTGTGGCAGTCAACTCGATAAGTATCGGGATAAAAATTCTGTTTTCTGATTTTTACAGTTCTATCTTATCCGAACTGAGTCTCTTAAATTATTATTATACGGGGTGAAAATAAAAAATGTACTGTTGAGCGTGTGGTGTTTCGTTCTGACATAATTTTCCCCCAGGTAACCGATGCGTTGTCAGTGACCACCTTTCAATGGGGAACAACGATGGTCAACCGCGAGTCACGCGAGATCACGAAGAGTAGAAGACGCTGTTATAAAGGATTCATGAGGAAAGGGCTGGGGTTCTTTCGCAGTCGAAGGATCTTGAGCGATGTCGAGGCTAATCCGCTGCTGTGTACTATGCATAGTTCAAAGTGTGTTGTCCTCGACGATGGGGTTCAACGTCTCTGCCGGACGAGACGGGCGAGACAAAGGCCTAACCAGGGCCCTACCTCCCTCTCTGGGGTATCTTTATAGAACACAGTGTCATCGACATGTACGACCAGGGTGTGTATCCATTGTAAAGGTCAACGCATCTATTGCGAATAACCTCGCCGCCAGCGATCATCGTCTATCGAGGAGGGAATATTCAATCCGTTTCGACGAAGATGCGCTCGATCGAACGGAATGTCATCCACTTGCCTTGAACCCCGCCATGACCGCGCGCGTCCGTTTTCCACTCGAATTATTAGATCGTTGGCGCAAGATTACTGTTGTCCTTGCTGCAATTGCGAAGCACGGGGAATTTCTTCAATTGTTCTTGCACGAGGGGGAGATGTAGAAATAAGAGTTCGTGGAATTAACGAAGAATTTCGAAGTCTTTATGTACAACTGAATTATAACCGAACATAACCTAAAAATAGGAAACGATCTACATTTTTGTTAGTTGTTGATATTTTCGTGAACCGATTAGCCTAACGTAATTTCGCCAGGAAACGCTTTTTAATCAACCAATCCCGACCATGGGGCTGGTTGACCAGCATGGACGGTATTAGAATTGTTATTCTTTGTTATTTCAATGTTTTGAAATACCTTAATTGTTATCACATTCGCCTATCTGATCAAATAATTAAAGTTGACTTAATGTGATAAGTTATCACATTAAGTCAACTTTAATCATTGAATCAGGTAGCCAAATATATGTCTAACCGAATATAATAACCATTGTAATGATATTTAGCCCACACAATTAATTAAAAACCAAACACTGAAAAACTGGCCCTTTTTTATTTGAATCCCTCCATCCTAATCCACATCTTCCTCGATGTGATATGAATATGACTTCAGCTTCTCGCCTTTCTTTAGAAGTTCACATAATGAAACCCTCAAGTACACTGATGCTATAACTAACGTACACTTACGGTGTATCTAACGTGCAGTTACGGTGTAAGTGAAGTCCACAATGTCGACTCCACGTTTCAGGCAATCAACCCGGGACCACCCAGTACATTCTCAGATTCCCCGATTCTTTTCTTAGATCGCTACGCAATAAACTCTCCCGAATTTCAACAAGAGATTCAAGGTTGCACGCGTAGCTAGCGACGGCGGAAGGGGGGATGATTTTCTTCCAAAGTTTCCAGAGTAATTATTTAAGTCGACGCGTCGATTCACGGTGGCGACAGCAAGGTTACCAAGGGATGCATCGACGATCTGTCGTCCTTCTCGCGCTCTTGGCCGCCCAACGAACTCCACCTAAGTATTTATATATCAACGGAGGGATGTGTATTTCGGTCCCCGCGGACGCTGACGCTGCCACGCGGTGGCGACGGCCAGCGCGCTCCTAACCTTGAACTGATGAACGTGTGCATACGCAGCCACCACCCGACACTGCCATGTCCTGAGCTATTCCTGGACCCAGTCACCCTGGAGGACGACGCACTAACCCATACGGCGTAAACCCCGGCCCGTATGTACACTTTCGCCTAGATCTATCGGCGGACAGATCGAGGCGACGCGATGCGAGACACGCGGACTGCGACCCGAGCCTCGCCTGACTCGCCTCCTGTAGCTCCATGCCATTGCTGCCTTTTTTCCCCTGGGGGGGTTACGAAATCGGACGTTGTCGATGGGTTACACTATACGATCTTGAATATTCTAGGAATTTGGTCTAACTTGTCTCTATGGGAATTGATTGTTAGTCTATAGTTTGATGCAGATGGTAGTAGACATCGTTGATGAGTTAAATCCCATGATCTTGAATATTTTAGGATTTTGTTCCGATTGCTGAAGAGGGTAATTGAATGTTCGTCAATTGTTTGTTGTAGATGGTAGTAGACATCACTGATGGGTTACACCCTACAATTTTGAAGATTTTGGGAATTTGTTCCGACTGGTAATTAACTGTTAGTCTATTGTTTGATGCAGATGGTAGTAGATATCGTTGATGAGTTACATCCCACGATCTTGAATATTCTAAGGATTTCTTCCAACTGGTGTTGATGTTACTTGATTGCTAGTCAATTATTCGACATTAATGGTAGTCGACATTATTTGGTAGATTCACACTACGATCATCAAAATTTTAGCAATTTGTTTCAATTGATAATCAACTGTTTCGATGTTGATGAAAGTATACATCACTGATGAGTTACACTTTACGGTTTTGGGATTTGTTCTGAGTTGGCGTCAAAGCATTTGATTGGTCCTTAACTTTCTATATATCGAAAATAATTTTCTTGATAATCTTTCTGAAGTTAATCATATTGACCAATGAACAGTTCACATCTCGAGGAAAGTCTGAATAAATCGAACAAAAGGCTCAAAGAATAACGGTTTTTTATTCCTCCGAAGGACTTCCCCGCAGACGTGATCGGTGACGGAGCATCTCGGTCATCGATATCGATCCCGACGAAAGTGAGATTAGGTGACTGGGCTACTGTAACCCGGGAAGGGTGTACATACCGCGACAAAGATGGTTTGCGTAAAGTCAAATTGCCGTATCTAGTGAACAAGGTCGTGGTATCCGTGGAAGTATCTCCCTTGGTGTTTACGACCGCTCCGCGTAGAGATACGCTTCTCTTTCTCCCCCAGCGTTGCTGCGACGGCCACAAAAATGCAGAGATAACGAGCGAGATTTAGCTGGCTGCTGGCGCAGTTTCCCGTTGCCTCGTAGCCTCTATGTTTAACTGGGTGCAACCACGAGAGAGAGAGAGCGAGGGACGCATTGTGCTTTGGAAAATGAGACTCTGGTCTAATCGGCCATCGATCTCCACAAACATTCCACAAAGGGTTAGATAGCGATCCTGCAGATTGATCGTGAGTTGACTTTTCACGATGGAAGAATGGGGTAGAGTTTTCGTAATGTCGAATGGGATACCTCTATCAGAACGATCGATCGTTGCCTGGGAATAATTTACATGAAGGGTTCAGGGTAAACAAGGTGCTAAAATATCGTTTTTTATAACGATGGAGGATAGTAGTATTAGATTTGAATAATATGATAGTGAAAAGCAGCGACATCTAAGAGCGTCATCTTGAACTTCAAACGGTTAATGAGTTTAAATGATTCTTTGCCAAGTGTCTATTCGTACAAGAATAAGTATTATTTTATTATAGAAATTGTCATTTTTACGTTTAATCGATCGACAATGGCGATGTACTTTTTTTTACTTGTTATTCCTTATTCGAAATATTTTATCTCATTACTGAATCTGCTCATCTCTAGTCTTAGGTTATTAGCATTTTTTTCTGTTTTTGTAGAAGCTGGGAACTTCCTTAGTGTAGACTACTGCTCATAGGTGTACGTCGAACGATATTTTTTTTTCGTTTTATTAGAAACCGTAGATCAGGTTGTACAAAAGAACCATTTTTAAATTTCTAACAGAGTGACATAAAAATTCTGGTTATTGGATTATTCAGTGAAACTTATTCTACCTCTTGAATCGGTATGAAACATCCCAGACGTTCTACTCGCTCACAAGGTGAAATTATCGCGTACCTCTTAGTCACATGAACGTGGTCGATTCTCCTACGCTGATACGACATATAGACCACGAAACATTAATACCATTACAAAAAACGCTTTCTTTGATTGCACAATCTGTCATCAACGGTGGATTTCCGAGAACATCAACATTTCCACTGAGCAATAACTGAAAAAAGACATTACGTATTCCGCGGGCTGTAGCAGCAATCCGCTCATCCTTTTATCCCTTTCTAAGGTAAGACAGGCGACAAAGGGCAGCCGGTTGATGTTACGACATTCGACGTTCGAGATAGACACGTCGTTCCGACAACTGTAAGTTTTGTAACATTGTATTCTTGACACTCGCGATCACACTGTACATATTACCAGAAAAATGCTGGTACATGCTTACTTTCATTTCGGTACTATATCAGTTTCGGTATAACTTTGCTAACATAATACCAGTAACAAAATAATATCACTTTTAAATAACTTCTTGCAAATATCTGGAAAATTATCATAGAAAATCGAAAAATTACCGACTAATATCGGTAAATATACCGGTATTTTTGTATTTCGGTTTCTATAAGGGTTACGAAGGTACAACCGAAAAATACCGGTATAATACCGGTATTTTACGTTTCGGTCGAAGTCCCTGTAAACGACACAAGAATGCATTGCACAACACCATCCAACGATCCCAAGACACCCCCATAAAACGAATTAACCGAATGTATTTTTCCACAAAAATATCCGCTCCCATTAAGCCAACGACAATTCTCTCCCAGGTGTCTTTTGTTCTGTCATTAAGACGATCTCGGATATTCTCGGGTCACCAGAAACACGATGGAATGAGTGAACAGAGGCCGATTGTCACGCCCTCTCGCCTCACCCCCTCCCATGAACGATCGTCTAAAGAAGAAAAACGCCGTGGAAAGTCCCTCCATCTATGCCGCATGGAAAGTCTCTCCTCCCGCAATTTGCGTCGTTTCCTTGACCAACACACATCGCGGCGTAAACCCCAAGAGTCTGATAGGCCCGATGATGATCTCTCGCCCCCACAGTCGGTCGGTTGGGGTGAACTTGACTTTCTTAACGGAACGCAGGTTGCCCACCACTGCGTCGTCATCGGCATCGACTTCGTCGCCCGACGTCGACGGAGGGGGTGACGGCGGCGGATATGAAAGTCAGAGGGCAAAAGCTGAGCGAGGGGTTGGGCCGTAGGATGAGGGAAAGTGCAACCGTCTGTCTGCTGCTCCTCTACACACGTTCTCCCTCTCTCTGCGCTCTCGTTCGACGGTCGTCACACACATCGAGCCACGGCCTGCGGGCCTGGTCTCTCTTATAGGAGGTGGGGGAGGGATGAGGAGGATGGAGGGGGGTGGGTGGGACGAAACGCATACAAGGGGGCGTCACGAGACGGCAGACACCGGTAAACATAGTGCTCTTGAAAAATGGAACACTCGTTAGCGTGTTCGAGTGTGTCGGAGGGACCCCCCACCCCTCTCCCCGTAGCGAGGGGTGGCACACAAGGTTCTGACTTTCTTGCCCTCCCTCTAGCGCGTTCTGTATGTTCGTAAAAGACACGGGTAGAGAGGGTTTCAGGGGCATTCATGGCGGCGATTTAACGAGGATACAGAATGAAGTTTTCGGGGTTCTTTACTGTGGATGGTCCGCGCGAGAAATGGACGCGATGGAAGGTTTTTGGGTTCGTTAAAAATAATTAAAGAGATACTCCGCTTGTCTTGTTTCGTGGGGCGTTTTGTACGGTCTTACGTGGGACCGAGAGAGCTTTTGCTTTCGGTTGTGGGAGTGGTTCGCGCGTGGAGTAGACTGGGTGGCGCGGGGGTAATTCCGCTCGGTGAATTAACGATGTTGGTGTGGGAAATGATTTTAATTATTTATCGTAGACTGACACTATTCCCTCATGAATTTCAGGCCGAACCTCGGTAGTATTGGGGATGAAGCAGAAACACTTATCGTAGAGATCTTCTCGAGCATTTATCGAGAATTTACCGCATTAGGCCACTTGACCTGTTGAAAATCTAATGCTTCATAAAAGTTCTGTATTTCAGGCCAATTTTATTACTTGATACTACCATAAACATTGTTCATCAAGCTTCAATATCCACCAAAACAATGTTTATATCAGACTTTCAACAATTTCGTACGTGCATTGTAACATTGAACTGCGTATTCGATAACTGTCCTAATACTTATCGAACGGGAGCGTATAAGGGAAAGCGTATCACGTTCGACGAGACCGAACGACGGCAATTTGTCACGGGGACGTGGAGAGCGTTCAAAGTCGAGTTTTGGAACGGGGGCATTGGTGCCATCCTGGCTGCTGCAACGTCGTGCCGCAGCATCCCGAAGAACACGAAGATACCGATAGCAACGGAGACGGGGGAGGGGGGGGGGCTGGTGTTGGCACAGTTTCAACAAAGTTGAATGCACCGTCTAATTTTATGCACACCCTCGGAATACTGTTTTTCTCTAGGTCTAGTGCAAATACCGGAGTCCCTTCGTCGAATCCACCAGACGACTCCACCGTGCTAACATTGTTTTTACGCGTCTCGCTGGCTCGATGATATATTATCTCGTCTCTTTCTGAACATTTTTAGTTCAACTGGAATTGTACACAGTATCCACTCACTAAAAATAACACTATTCATAAATAGGAAAATATTAATTATTTGTTATTTTTAATCTAGAATTGATTCACTCCACTCTAATTCCCATTAGTCATCTTAAATCGAATGAAAAATAAATTCCTGTATTACCTACTCTTAATTCTGTGCAAAGATAATTGTAAGCGTAATTTTCCTTTCAATTTCTTAAAGGTACACAATTTTCATGTTTAATCTCAGTATTTATCTCCTACAAGAACACGTCAAGAATCGTTCATTCGAGACCCATATTTTAATCGTACGTTAAAACATGGAATAACACTTTTGTGAATATACGTTTATACGAGAGTTTGATACATGTCAGAAATGATCCAGCTTCGCCTTTCAAGGATCCCCGTCTTCCAAGGATTAATTGGGCCAAGTTATGTAGAAAGCTACCAACCCTCAATGATCTCAAATGAAGCGAACTTAGTTATTGTTCTCCAATATTTTTTTTGGTTTATTTAATAGTGAGTAGTATAATTGATATATATACAATTCTAACATATTACTATAATTACAAGCCTAAAATGGAACTATGACGTAGTAGTTTCAACAATTCTACAACACAAGAGTTACTCTACAGGTCGATATTTTTTGCAAAATAAAGATCACAAAATTATGAGCTCCGTATTGGGTTTAAATAAAATTTGTTGTCATTTTGAGAGTCGGTAGGTTTCTGTATACCATAGCCCAATTAAACCACGATTATTTTATTCCTCGAAGCAAACGCTTCCCTCCGTATCTATGGTCGATCATCCATGATGGAAATAGGGGTTGGACATCGGGGTCAATGAAATCGAGTGAAAAATCGCGAAGATATTCACGATTCGGTCACGGCTACTACGCCAGGGGTAGGGGGCAAGGTTCGTCCGTGAAGTCGCCGACGTTGCTTCCGTGGAATCGCAAAAAGATGCAAATGACCGTGGTAAAAGGGGTGATACAGCCGAGGGCGTACAGGGCGCAAGCGCGGGGCCATGGAACGTGTTCTTGCACTGGTTCGAACCGCGACTACGTAACACGAGCGTCGAGACCGGCGGAGGAGGGTGTCGAGGTAGGAGGAGAGGGATTAGCGTTCTTCCGATGCGAAGAGGCACGGGGAAGGAGAGAAGCTCTCTCTTTTGAATGTCAATGTCTTTGTCTCTTGGGCACGCCATTGCACCCCGGGAAACTGTTCCCACTGGCGTAGCTCCAGGGGGTGTTCATTTTCCCTTACGGATTTCCTCCTTCTGGTCTGGAAGCAGCTTTTTGGACGGAGCTTCACAAATGTTACTAAAATTTGTTTTTTAATGACGTACACTGCATAATTATAATCTTGATGAAATAAAATAATTTTTTATGTTGACGGAAGGGTGCATAATATGCTTTTGAGAAAGCATCCGTTGGTGCTTTGTTTTATAGATTTGTGATTCTATGAATAACAGAATTTCGATCTAGTGTTTTTTATTAATCTTGTATGATCTAGCGTTTCTAATCTAAATCGGGAATTTTTGGTTATATTCTTGCGGCCTTGAACGGTATTACATTTTTACTCTCCGTGATCCTCCTCTTTTATGACACAAGCAAAAGTTTGCGATCAAATATTTCCGAAACAAAGGCTTGTTATTTAAAAAGCCTTTAACATTCAACTTTAAAAAGTATTGGATCGTGTAGTAAATATCATTGGCAGTATCTGTACATTTTTTCAGATTTTCTGGAAATATATCCAAAAGCGTTACCGACAATACTATTTCTTCAATAATTCTTGCAGCTAATTGTCCCCTCAATTCTTCCTAATATCCTTACATACCCACCTAATGCCAATGAAACAGCTGTATTTTATTTAAAGTCAGGTAACGACACAGGTAATCAATCGTGACAACGTTCTGTCTGGTAATACAGATACAATCGGCAACGTGGCGACCGCCCCATCGATTTTCAACCCCTAAAATCCAGTCGACATCAGTCTCGTCGTGGGCGACACCCCCGAAACTCTCCGATAAAAGCGGTCTTCGTCGTTGCACCTTACGAGCATCCCCCTGGGCAGACGCACCGTCACAAAATTCCCGTAACCCTTTCCCTCCCGGAAACAAGAAACCAACAGCGGCGAACGGACAGCCGATTAGACTGGGGGATGGGGGTGAAAGTAGCGTTCCGCTTCGATCCACGTCATAATCGTATTCCTGGCAACATGAAAATCGGTTTTTTGAGCCAGCCAGCCAAACAAACTTTTCAACCCCCTTCCACCCCCAATGGTGCACGACTCGAAGGGTGGCAGACGGAGCTGGGTGAAAGGGGGAGTGAAACAGCGAGCGAAGTCGTAGAATTCAATCGAGGAGACGGGAAAGGAAATCGTCTGGCCGCCTTGCCGAACGACGATTGGAAAACAACGCAAACAAGCAAACGAATGCAGGGATATTTTCCGATGAAAAATCAGAATAGAGGCTGTAAGGTGCTATTGGACCCTGCTAGGGCTAACTGATGTATCTGCAAGTTTTACATACAGTAAGACCCCGTTTAACGCTCAGGATGCGTTCCTGGAAAAAAAGTACTAAATAGCGTTAAAGGGGGTCATTTTAATACATAGTAAATAGCGACAGGAAAACACGTAACTAAGGATAAACTAGTTTTACTTTAATTTTAAATTATTTTTATATTAACTTGGAAAATATACATAGACTGCGGGAGTTTTCAGATACTAATACTTACAAATTAAGCGAATTCCGATTTCGTTTGTCTGTTGGACCGATACGCGAGTCTAGGAAGGTTAACACCTTGACTGCCACAGTGAAATAGGTCGTGCGTAGCCAGACACACTTTGTTTCGCTTTTTTAAAAGTCATAAATAGTCGAAAATATACGCGTTTAGTTAATGAAGGCTATTGGTTCTGTTTTGAATTATACTGCGACATTAATTTTACGCAAAATTTTCTAGTGGTTTTTCAATAATCCAGTC
>NW_015374115.1:1253339-1264970 GCF_001272555.1 Dufourea novaeangliae | reverse complement strand
GAAAGGGCTTCCTACAACTTTGTAAATTTATTTCAGGTACTGAAACAAATATTAAATCGAATGTTAATTTGGTATAAATTTCAGTAACTCCCAAAACTAAATGGTAGCAGGCCCTTCACCAACTTCACTTTTTCTCCTAGCGGAAGACGAGTTTGCTCGCGAGTGTACGTGTCACCAAACTGTCAAACAGTATCTATTTTACTTAAAAATTCCGTAATACCCCGCAGCATTCACTGGCTACTCGATAAGTGTCTCTTCATACTTAGCTCGAGATGTACATCTCACGCAACCCCCTAATCCGCGACGTTCCACCGAAAAACGCCAAAACCACCAAAATGACAAGGAACCCCGACGATAACAAGCTCCCCAACGTAAAAGTCCGCAGCACAAAAGCCGGCCCATCTTCAGCATCGCGAAAATCCTTCCAGATTAAACACCCCCTTTCATGCCCCCACCGCCCACTAGAATTCGGGGTACCCTATCGAAGAGAAGACACACCACGGAACAGCGTTGGTTCGCGCGACATTAGACCCGAAATAAAAGTAAAAATAGACCCCACGA
The DNA here is from genome assembly GCF_001272555.1 of Dufourea novaeangliae. NCBI lineage: Eukaryota > Metazoa > Arthropoda > Insecta > Hymenoptera > Halictidae > Dufourea > Dufourea novaeangliae. The sequence goes on along the minus strand of NW_015374115.1, from coordinate 1,264,409 downwards.
GGAAACAAGGTGAAGGAAAGGGGTAGAAGCGCATGACGCCGGGGGTTGGGGGTGGTGGGTGGCATCGTCTGGCTTCTGGGTGGAGAGATTGTAGGCTATGGGGAAGGTAGGAGGTTGAGGTCGTCGGCGCTCGCGGGAACGAGGCATTGACCTCCAGTGAGTTAGGATGTCTGCCGGTATTGATTCGGCGGCGGTGCAGCGCGTACACTCGGGGGCGGCGAAACAGGAATACGGGAGTATACCGGGATGTCAGAGAGGGTTGGCGGCCTGTGACGCCTGGAGGGACGACAGCCCCCCTTCCCCTTACACCTCCTTCCCACTGGTTGGTAGGGGTCTGCTCGACAGAGACCTCCACACGGCTGCACGAGGAGGGGGAGGGGCGAGGGGGAGGCGTGACGGGAAGGGGGAGGGGAGAAAGAGAGAGGGTGCAACGTACTGGGGCAAACTTTGCTCTCGGTCGCCCCGTAGACCCCTCCCTCCTGCCCTCTTCGTCGCTCTACTATGCCAAGCCGGAGCAAAAAGAGGAACGAGGCTCGGCAGCAGACAGGGCGGTTGCCAACCTGGAAGAGACCCATTAAAAAATTTTACGGATCGTGGCCAGCTCTCGGACCGACAACAGAGGAGGTCCCAGAGTCTTTACGCGATGTGCTTTTTTTTCGAGAAGAGAGTTTTCGGGGCTCCTTTGACCGGGGTGGGTGAGAATTGTTGGATGGACGAGGGAACGTGGTGGATTCTTTTTTTTGGGGGTGGAGGGGACTGGATTGTCAAGGCTAAGATCAATCTCCGCGGGGGGGTGGGTGGATGGAATCGCCTTTATGGCGGTGGTGCGGACGTTTAATCAGTGGGAATCTTGTAAATGACGACGAGCATCCGCGTTCTTAGAGATTAGGGGTCGATCTGTGGGAGATTGTATAATAGGTTGTTGTTGGTCGATTGTGATTATAGTATTTCGATGTCGCATTTTTGTTGCAGAGTTACGTGTTTAAAGAGTCTGATGCTTGGTTCTTTGTTTTAAAGAATAAAATATACACTGTAACGATGTTTGTAACCACTTTTTACCCAATAACGAGTGTACTAGTCACGAGAAAATGACCACCACATGGACAATAACAAGTACACTCGCCACAAAAAAAAAAAAAAAATAAAATACCTTTTCTAATAAAAATTCAAAATTTTCGCAAAAATTGAAAAATATATTTCTTCAATTAGAATGAAGGAATAAAATGTTCGCACAATTCCCAAAACAAAATTGCGTCGTTAAAGGGTTAAAATGGGCGACCCTGACTATCGTGCGTCCACGGATGGCTGGTTCTTATTCTTATTTAGTCCACGGACCAACGGCCAGGGTGTCGGTCGTTCGTCTGTTATTTACAAGTACCTGCATTAGCGGGTCTCGTTACAGAAACCGTAGCTCGGCTCTATGGGGTGGCACGACGGCGGTGCAACGATGTCGAGAGTGAGAGAGATAGAACGGTGAGGGTCGTCCGGACACGGGGGCTGGAATTCTGCAGACAGGACGACGACGCCGGCACTGGGGCGAACTTTCGCTCTCCTCGCCGCGATGTGCACACCACTTCCACTATTGCCCCGCTGCCACGCCCCGGTGACGCGCGCGACTGCAGGCCAGGTGTAACTTTGTCGGCGGCAACCGAGACCCGATTCTCCACTTTTAAATGTCCAGCCGCTGTAATTGTCCCGGCATTTAATTCGAATGACATCACATACACACACACACACACGTGTCACGACCGTTTCGAAACAGGATTGCAAACACTCGGAGGACCGTTGTTCGTGTGTGAAAATAAATGACTTTTGCTTGGTCGAGTCATCGGGGTACATACTTCGGGATGCAACATGATGTTAATTAAGGTGGAGGCGTCTACCTGGATGGATCTCCTCTCTTCCGGATGTATTTGTAGAAATTTATACATGGGCGTAGCCAGGGGGACACTTTCACCCTCCCGCCCTCTAGAGGGAAAAAAGTGATTTTTGTTTTAATCTAGTAGCCAAATTCTGCGGACAATTCGTGTACCGTGTACATACGTTTACGACCGAACAATGATATATATGACGGAACGTTCGCCGGCGTTAAAATCCCGTCGTAACGCGCCACTGGCGAAATCCCATTTACGGTAAGCCACTCGGCCATAGGAGAGAATTCGTCGGCGTCGCAGGGGTTGGGAACGCGAGAGGGTCCGGCCTTGCTACCATTGAAATATAATCTGGCAAGGCAGGGCACGCTGGAAAATCGTGCCAACGGTCTCAGACGCTCCTTTTCCGACCGTACTCAGATAAAACACTGTTCCTCCGCACCAGCCAATATTTTGATAAAACGCCTCTGAACTTTTCAGAACGGGTTGTTGGAACGATTTTGTTCTTGATAAACATCAAAGAACAGCAGCTAACAATTAATCTACAAATGCAAATGTTCTTTTCTCAATTAGACAGAGTAACATTTTGCGATGGTACTTTATTTCGTTAAACCTCATGGACAGTTCTAAATGGAGGGTGAAATTTGTTTCATTAAATTTCTGATATTCCACTGATGAGATTAATTTTATAACTATTCGTAGAGTGTTATGAGTGCTTTTTCATGGTGAAATTAATAGAAAGATAATAGTAATTTGTTGAAAAGAATGCGTTGATTAATTTTAGAGGGATCGGAGATTCGTTCGGCGTTCGTTAGAGGGAGGAGCAAGATTTTATAGGGGATGAAAAAACATGACCCTCTGCTGGAGGATTTCCAGAAGCCATCCAGACGATGAAAATCGTTCTTTCGACCTTAGCCACCCTTATATTTTGACCTTACGTGAAATCATCCTCATCGTGTATAATGTTAAAAAGTCTCTTATAAAGACGCTCAGTCGTTACTAAACATCTTCTATATTTAAATCAATCTATCTATATTTTTTTATCAATCTATATTTTAATCTTCTATATTTAATTCATATTCGTAAAGGTTTGAAAATCGTATTAATTGCTTTGGATTTTTAGTAGAAATATATTAAATTATTGTTAAAAATTTTCTTGGCGATCTGCATATGTACTTTATGATTATATGGATAATAGTAACTTTAACGCATTAAATAGGTCATGTAATCTCAGCTCATCTAATAAGTGGCAAGTGCATTGAAAAACAAAGCTACATACAATACATCAATATACCCGTAAAACTGCCATACATTTCTATAATTATTCGAAAATGATAAGGCAAGGGGTTAAAGTGACTGTCCAATAAGTTTTCGAACCTCACAAACAGGATCCAACCGACAAAAAGTACAGAAAACAACCTCCGTACCAATAACTAAAAAACTGCAAATTTTTAGTTACGTCATTGTTGCAGCAAATGAGTAAAATGCTTGAAGTGATTTGCAAGGCGATCACAAGCCAATCACCGTTCAAAAGGACTTATCATTATCTTTATTAATGTCGACGATGCCGGACGTCGTATCAACGTCGGGACATGGCGAGCAGGAGGGAATGGGAGGTCTCGGACCGATAAAAATCGCCGTTTCACCCCCAATTGTGAGCACGGGATCGACAGGGCTGGTACTCGCGGAATAAATGATGGAGACGAGAGAAAGATAGAACGAGACGTTCGACGATTCGAGTGGAGGCTTCGCGGCTGCATACGCGATGAGAGTGTCCTTTGCATGAGCGGACATGAAAGGAGCGCGTCCTGTCTGCATAGGATACGTTGCAATCCGGGCGGACGACGACCCTCCGCGGATCGATGCAAGCTTTCACAGGAGGGTTGGCGCGCCGACATACCAAAGCCATTTTTAATTAATCGCAATTATGCAAGGGAGGAGACGGGGACCTCGAGATTACCAGCACCCCACCTCCCCTTTCTTGGTCTGCACTCGTCTCCCGACAAAGAGACAAACAATCGAATTTAATCTTCGGTTCTACGGGTCCGTTCGCGAGCGATTCTGAGCAGTTATCGCGGGAAAAGCGCCGTCAGCTATCCAGGATGAAATCTTGTTTCTCGTTTGACCTTTCGAAATCGTTTTTGATTCATGTGGAACTTATAACTTGAATTTTGTGAAAATTATTTTTGTAATTTGAATTTTGGTATTCGTTGTAGGGATATGTTTACGAAGTTATTTGAAGATTATTTTGTGAATGTGTTGTGTCTTTCTTTTGCAGAATAGTGACTTGTTTTACGATTATTATTAAAATTTAAATGGATATATATTTTCAGAGTTTCTTAACCCTTTCGTGACCGAATTATTTTTTTCAAGAACTTTCTTCTTTATTTAATCATTATCGCTAATGAATAATACATCAGGTAATAATAATAATCAGTAATGGAGAATAAATAAAGATCAATTTTTGTTCGAGTACTCAAGTGGAACATATTCGTCTCACTGGTTACGAAATGGTCAAGTAAACGGAGTTCGACTTACAAAATCAGATTTTCCGTTTATCCATCCACACTTACGAAACGGTTGTGTAATCTTTTACAAAAGCAAATCGTATATGTCCACAATGTTATTCGTTCATTTATATGTTTCGTATATTTTATCCCTTCGTACATCTTCGTAGGATGTTCAAATAAGTAACTTTAACGATCGACAAGAAATGTTTGATATTGTCGGTCGGATGCACGAGGTGTCTCACACCAGGGGCGGGTTCGCATGGCCGTGAATGCATTGGAGTAGGCGCGGTACGCTAGGAAAAAAGAAAGGAGGAGAAAGAAAAGGTGGAAGGTTCATCCGTGGAGGGCTGTCTGTCTAGACGGATCGTTGTTCGGTGCAAACTGTGACCGTGAATTGGCGACGGTGTAGTTGTGGTGGAAAGGGACGAAGCAATAACGAATAGTGCCCGTGGACTGCGTGGGCGACGCATTGTTTTCAGATGCGCCCGAAAACTGCGGCGTAGAACGTAATCTTCATAGGAAAACTACCATCCTGTCCCAATTTTTCCCCTCGGCAATCATCGTCTATCGTACTTTCTTTACCACGTATTTAAAAAGAACCTTTCCAGCACCATGCTTCATGATTTATGGAAATCAATCTGAATGGACCTTATTTTTAGGTTCTTGCGAAGTTCATAAAATACCATTTCATCATTACTTAATCATTCAGAAAATCAATTAATCCTCCAAGTGTTAGGGGAACACTTTGAAAAATTTCAAACGAAACCATGATTTTTACATAATATTATAAGTATTCGAAGGAACAGATGGCGTTGTCGCGTGGAATGGCAGACCAGAATGTCCGCCATATTGGATTACTGGAAAAACGTTCAAAAATTTCCTAAAAATGTTACATTAAATTCCAGCTTTTCGAATGACCATTAACATTTACCTACTATTCTTCACAGCGCTAAAGCAACTATATTTACAAAACGCAAAGAATTATTAAATGTTCCGAAATCAACGCGCATTTTTAGGTTATGTACTTCCTAGATTCCAATTTCAAAGAGCATCCCGGCGCACGACGATCGATTCTAACCTTTCACAGCAGCAAGGGCGTCCTGAATAAATATTATATCATAGTTTATTTAATTACATCTGGCGTGGCGCGCGGAACCGACTCGCAGTTTAATTAGACACGTTCGGGAACGACGTTTCAGGCCTGGCCAATGCCCCTGAAGCTTAATGACCCCGTGACTGTGCAGAAGCAGCTGGCCAAAGGCCCCGCGTATCGCGTGCACATACACTTTGCATGGTTATCGCTCGAATAATAATATTCCGCCGCACCCGGCGAATCGGTCTAATCGAATGTACAACACTCCCGAACCGACGATGAAAAACTTTATGGAGCTTATTTACGTATAATCTCGCTGGACAGGTTCCTTGACCTGCTTGGAAAGTTCCCTAACCTTCGACGACCCCTGCTACAGACACACCACAGTCCACCGTATTTCCGAATGCTCGAACGACTTTTATACAATAAGCATTTGAATTCTATCTATAAAAGTTGCTTCCAATTTTAGCTTCGTCGTACGGTCACGTTTAAGGGTCCTGTCTACTTCTGGGTGCTGAAAACATTCAATTTTTCCATCTTAAATCGTTCGAAGAAGGTATCATATATGTATGTACAATGCATCAACAATTTTTTTTGAGAATATTCATATGGAAATATTTAAAATTATATAATATCTATATACTTACTTAATAAAGGAAATATAATTATATTTCCATGGAAAAAACATCAAAAAAATCGGTTTTTGATTTTTAAACCTACGGCGCACCCTACCAAAGAATCTCAAAAAATTTAGGGCACTACTTATAGTCATATGTCGCTAATGTAAAAAATAAATGTGGTGACTTTGAAACTTCAATAAGAAAATATCCTTTTTCACCATTCCTTAGGGTTTTTGATTTTTCACAACTAGAATACTCAAAGAAAAAATCGCAAAAATTCTTTAACGTGTGCCGCGGTAAATACTATCTATCAGATTTTTTGCAGAAGTTTTTCACATCATTAAACAGAGAAAATAAAGGAAAGTTCGATAATCCGAATTTCCCTATTATTACCCTCCTGAACGAGATAGAGGGTTGAAACTTAGCACAGACTGTTTTCTCTCGACAAGCTATCGAATGGTATATCACAAGTCCAAATCGATCTAAGGACCCTCTGACCCCCTTATCCCACTATATTCTTTTACTGCAAAAGCACTCAATTAATGTTTAACTTTTCACACGTAAAATAAATTTCAAATATAAATTCCACGAAGTTAATCACCTTGACAAATGAACTGGTTTCCTGCGTTGTTTCTATCGTCACAAAGGTTGAAAAATGTAACCCCAAACTTTGTTCATTTTTCATCACAAACAAATTCGTAAATGATGTACCTCACGGGGAGGGGGTAAGCATGGGCAGACCCCTCGAATAGTATATCCCAGAAGATCAGAGGATTACAGACGTCTCGTCGAAGGGGGGATGAATCGACGCCATTTTTCCTTGGAAGATCGCGGGGGTGCATTACGCGACGTCGTTAGATGTCTGGGCTATGTTGGTCCGCATTCAGAGGAACACCGTGACAAAAAGAAACACGCAAAAGGGAATAGAGGTGGTGGGTGGTGGGTGATGGTGGCGAGGGGGAGAAAAGGGTGGCCAGGCGGGGGATATCAATGCAGTTTCAGTAGCAGAAGTGCCTACGCGAGACGGATTAATTGCGCACTTCATCCACCCTGAGAAAAATCCCCAACGGCATCCCTGTCCCGGAACCCCTCGGTCTCTCGTTGCCGCGCAACTTTCGCGAAAGTACTGGTGCCTCGATTCTCTAATTAGCAAGTAATTGGATTCGTTACCGGGTAAGCGGCACGCGACGGGATCCGATCAGCCTATGAGAACCAGATTACGCATCGATTGTCGTTTTTTTTTTCTCGGAAATTTTGGGCCTTGAGCGTACTACAGATGGTGCTTGATGGATCTTGGGATAAATTGAGCCAAGTTATGTAGGGTGCTATCAACCCTCAATGATCTGAAATGAAATTTTAGTTTGAAGTTTTTCTATTGGGTACATTTTATTTCTGTTTGTTGCTTAGTTTTTAATGGATTATTTAATATAGTATAATTAATATTAGCTTAAATTTTCTATAGTCAATTCTGATTTTGCTTTTGATTTTCTATGGCTTTGTAGTTTCAGTAATTGTACCTATAATGTAAGACTTGTTCTGTGGGCTGATAATTTTTTGCAAAGTAAAGATCACAAAATTATGGGATCTCCGTACTGTGTTTAACTAATTTTTTATCATTTTGAGGGTTAGTAGGCTTCTGTATAACTTGGCCCAATTGTGTTGGTCCATTTTGTGGTGAAGAATAAAAGAGTGTTATGTATTTATAGAGAAATGTATTAGGTCGAACGACGTGAGAATTGAAAACAGCTAGCTGTGTAATAAATAGTAAGATTTGTATGATCAGTAATAAATAATAAGATACCCAGTTCACCAGTTAAGAGTTAAACGATAACAATTCCGAAATTGATTTAATAAATACTATTATTGAAGGTATATTAATTTCTCAGGATCAGTTAGAGCAGCAGAAGTTTAGAACATTGAAAAGTAACAAAATACATAAAAGATCACATTTAATACTACGTAATCCTCAAGTTTTAAAATATTTGTAAAAAATTCGATTATTCCACCGTATAAAAATCAATCGAAAGTACACAATAAAATTGTCTCTCGTGACGTTTTCCGTCGAAAATAGTCCAGACACGCGTTTGAAATGATTTTTTTTTTAAAACTACCTTCATAATTTAATCGAATACAAATGAACGCTGCTGGTCGTAGTTTATCGATCGAAGCAATATTTACAGTCCCGGCCATGATCCATACAATTTTACACAATTCGTGCTGTTTACACGACTTTTGTTAATCCCTTCGTGCGTACGATTTTCAATATCGTTTCCAACGTCACGTAGCCCGTTGAATATTTTATCCGTCCGGAAATACCGGGAGGCACGTATCATTAACGAGATCCCAATCGACGGGGCACCGTGGATCGCTTCGTCTATCGGAGACGTGGGATCGACAATGGCCACCAAGATAAGGGTGTCTCGACGTTAAATTGCCATGGCCTGTCCTGCATGGCGTGCTTTTAACCCTAGCCCCAATGCATCGTCCGCCTTTCACGAACCGCCACCCCTTTGAGACAGAAAAAAACGAATGAGATCGCGATATTTCAGAGTGATTTCACCTTTGTCGAATGCACTTCAAATGCATACTTACTGCAAAATATCGAATGTTACGAATGCATTCAATAAGAAATGCGGGTCGTTATTTCTGTATCTATTGTTCTTTAGATAATTTGTATGTTCATTTTTTGTTGTGTAAGAACTTGAAAATGAATGATTGTACTTCAATAAATCAATAATTATAAATTTAGGTGAAAATTTAACAGAATAGTCTTAAAAGCTTCAACTTTCGATTGCTACCAAAGAATCGCAAAATAAATACAAATTCAATTTTTTTATAGCAACGAAAAAAATGTTTGTTTTGTGCACATATTCGTAATTTTTTTTCTATTTAAGTATTTTGAAGTAGTTTAAAATATTAATCATTCAAAATTAAATTGGTAAAATAGATAAAAAATAGATTACGACACGAAACGCGGAAGTTACCTTACCTAACCCATGGTACCTTTTCAAGGTTAAGACCTACATTTTACCGTATTCTCCAAATTAAACATCCAAAAAATAGACTTTCCGTCTTCTAACGTATAAATACGTATGACTCCGAAAATGGGGACCAAGGCAGCGGATGAGTTAAACCAATAGTCCCAAAATCGATCTTACACCACATTAAACAAAAAAAAAAAAGAGAAGAAACCTCCCAAATAGTTACCATGTTACTCATTATTCATCCCCGAACGATTATTGCACGGTACGCCCCAAATGGTTCCAGCAAAGTCTAAGACAATAGACTCGGCCAAGAACCAGACACAGCCGGTTATTAGTTTCGTGGTATCGTGCAACGACGGGGCCATCGATTCGAATTTTCCCCGTGCTGAAATACCTCGAACAGGCAAGAAGAAGGGGGGGAATATCGGATGCGAATTGGAAAGCAGGCTCGTTTTAAACATACGTCACTGCACGGCGGTATAACGTCCACGGATGAGAAAGTGTTCAGGGTTGGGGTATGCTGAAAAGACGTCCCCGTCCGGGGTGCAGAGTTTTAAGTATTCTTCGGGGCTACATAGGCGAAATCAAGCAGGTCCAGAGAGAGAAAGACAGAAGGAAGAAGGGATAGGGAGAGGGTAGAGGGGTCGAAGAGCGTGGTCGGGGCGGTCCACGTCCGTGCAAAAGCCTCGACCACGTTTCGATGTGAGGGTGCAGACAGCGAAGGGGTGAGCGACCCCTTTGCCCGGCGTCTGGCGCATAGGCGTAGATGCACATCGGGGGCTTGGTGACCCGGTCAGCGAAACCCCGGAGAGAATAAACATTTTTTTTTTGTTCGCTCTCTCCCCGCACCTGTCGATTCCTCCGCGGAGAACCGCAGGTGCGCTCCGGAAATTCCTACCCCCCCTCCCTCTTTCGTTGCACCCAGAATATTAACGAGTTCGAGGACCTTCTGATCCACACGCACGGGAATGAAAACTACGAGAAGTTTTTCCATGCAAACTGAAATCGGGGAACGGGATCGGGTTCCCTCGATCGATAGTTCGATGGGAGCCTGGGGAATAGACACGGGAGAGTTCCGGGGGTTTCCCTTGGGTCACGTGAATGATTATACTGAACGGTTTCGGGGAAGTTTGGAATTGTTGTTGGAATATGCTTTTAATTGGGGTTGTGTGTTTGTAACCAGGTGAACCTGTGAAGTAATATAGTTTGCAGTGGTGTGATGTTGTAAGATTTATGAATTTGTAGTGATGTATTATTAGATGGATATATTCTCCAAACGAATATTTATAAATTGTATACTAAATGCTCGTTTTTGTTTGTAAACACTTTTTCTATTCATTTCTTTTTTTCTAATTTTCCTGTTTCCCCGACCTTCAAGGAATAACTATACGCAAAAAAATATTTTTTCCTAGTTCGAAAGAAATACTTCAGGTCAGAAGGGGTTGATTCCCCTCCGAATCCCCAGCAATCTACACCTAACAGGAAATCAGGCACCGAAAACAGTCATTCTCCAAAAAGTTGCAAATAACAATATAAAGATTGATGAAAAAAAAGCAATACCAACGCCACATTATAGAGGCTGTAGAAGAGAAAGCTACTTATCCGCCGCGTTATCGATGTACCGCGGTCGTTAATAATATTCCTCATCGTCGCGAGTCCCTCCAGCGTGAGGTGGAGCGGAAAAGAAACCCCTGGCAATGCAATCGGAATACAACCCCCCAACGATACCCCCCCCCCTGACTGAAAGTTCACTGTAACCAGCCAGACAATCTTCAGTCTCGAGTAATGACAGCCCACCGGGTTCGTTTTCAACCCTCTCCATCGGGGCGTCGGCGCACACCAACAACCCGCCGCCTGCATCCCCCGATCGGCCACCGCCGCCGTCATCCCTCCCCCCTCGAACCTACTCTGGTAGCCGTCTAGGTGAGGCACGTAGCTTGCGCGCGCATCTACGATGCAGTGGAGGTCATCCACCTGAAAGGTCGGGGTCAC